>NC_085087.1:6386035-6483535 GCF_963422355.1 Corticium candelabrum | reverse complement strand
AGTTATCTGAATTATTTGAACGTTTGGGATGCCCTCTACCAGTGTACGCTGCAAACCGTTATGCGCGTGCGCAATAATGTGACCATGTGTACACTAAAGTTTGGGTGATTGTGCAATTGTTGTTAATTATACGCCGTGTATTCGGTTAAAGATTCAGAGGCCCAAGGACGGGACACCCGTGTGCACAGTCCGTTATCTGAAATATTGAGTTATGAACAAGGTCTCATCCCAAAGTGTTTGGATAACTGACATCCAACTGTACTGTACACAACTGGTAAGCGCTTGACAATACAGTCATACTCTCGCATTCTGCACATACTCAAGTCAAAATTGTAATTATTTTTTTTGTAAAAAGAAAAGCACATATTGCTGTCACTGCAGTCGTAAACTAAATGTTTAAACATAAACTTTACTGTTTACTCTTACCCTTACGTCTATAAGTTAAACCTATCTTATAATCTCTTCTCTTACTCTCTACTAAAAGCTAGTAATAGAAAACATGTCAGCCATGAATGAGCTCACGTCAGTCAAAAAACAATCACAAACCAACTCCAAGTCTATCTTCTAGAACTTTCTATTATTATACGTATGAGTCTTCATCCGAGTCCACTTTGTGTAGTTGTATCCCTCGTTTTGAGTATGCCTGATTGTTTGGCCCGACTCTTATTGGAGAACTTGCTACAGGGTGGGATGAACAGTCAGCTAGATTTCCAAATGTAACAGTCTGAAATGAGACACATTGATGAGGATATCCAGCACATGTTAACTGAAGATAATAGACTTGACGCGCGCACGCGCACACGCACACACAGACAGACAGACAGACAGACAGACAGATAAACAAACACACAACACAACACAACACAACAAGAAAAACAACTGCTGCACTGACCTTCTTCTTGACCAATTCAACAGATGACTCCGACGTTCTCTCTTCACACTGAGACACCGACATGCCTGAATCGCTCACAAGATGAAGACCGAGATGTAGATCGTCTCGCAAGCTGCTCACACGACTACCTATATTCGACGGAAAACGCTCCTCTCCAAGCGTGTCATCACCCAAACTTCGGAACGCGTCACTGCCAACATTCAAACCCCGCTGCGGCGTCGATGTGGGAGCTAAGGCGTTTTCGAATGCTGCCCTCACCGCTGACAGAGTAGGATCTCCAGAAAGCTTAGTTTTACTGTTAACATCCAGTAAATTATGTCTGGCTGGACTACAGGGGGGAAGGGATGCTGTGGGAGACCTAGAAAAGAAGGATAAACTTAAATTGTCATACCGAATGTAGGCTTGGTGATGATGTCTTACTCTAGATCTGATTTTGTCGTGAGACTCGAAGACGACGAGTTGGAATTTGTTAGGACTACACGACGGCATCTCCAGACGATGACGATTATGAAGCCTGCTGCACATACGACGACCGCGGCAATGCCGCCGGCGACGTACGCGATGTTGTCCTTGATAATGTTGGTCTGTACATTGTCTTTCGTGGCTACGACCGGCGGACTGGGACCTAAACGATCATACACTTACAATGACTTTGTATTGTATAAGTGGACTTGACTGCTTACTTTGTACGATTCTGGCTTTCGTTCTGAACGTTACCGGTACAGACATTGGTCCTTCTCCCTGTCTGTTAACGGCGGTTACCGTTGCATGGTACACTGCATCGTGAATCAAGTCTGTGAACTCCGACGTTACTCGTCCTTCCTCCGTAACAAACGGTGCACGTACTTCAGAGACAGCATCTTCTGCCTTCTCGACTGACGATAATCTGACGACGAATCTTTCAATCAGTCGATTCTCTTCCTTCGTGGTGTCCAGCATTTTCCACGTCAATCGCACTGAGTTACCGAAAACGTTGCTGACACGAATGGCACGCACAATCGATGGAGAGCCTACGAAGTAAAATGTAGAATGAGATACCGAAGCAAGATGCATACACCTAATGCATAGACTCTCTGACCTAATGCATTGGTCTTTGCTCTTATCGTCGTGGAAGGGAGACTTCGGCCAACGGCATTCACTGCAAACAGTCTAAAGATGTAACTCGTGTTGCTGGCTAGATATCCAATAGACGTGCTATTCGTGTTCCCAGCTACACTCTGGCTTGTCCACTTGAGTCTGTTGATCGTGTACTCGATTATAAATTGAGAAATCGTGGCACCGCCATCAGAATCAGCAGGCTGCGTCCACGTCAAATACACGGATTGAGACGATAGACTTCTAGCCGATAGTACAATCGGAGCAGCATCGGGTGCTAGAGACACACTTATTACTTGTGTGTGTGTGTGTGTGTGTGGTGTGTGTGTGTGTGTGTGTGTGTGTGGTGTGTATGTGGTGTGTGTGTGTGTGTGTGTGTGTGTGTGTGTGTGTGTGTGTGTGTGTGTGTGTGTGTGTGTGTGTGTGTGTCTAACCAGTGGCTGCAATATCAGCTTGGACGATATTACTCAGCAAACTCTTCCCGATCGTATTGCTTGCTGCTACTTGAAAATAATATAATTTCCCTTTTCGCAGTCCTGACACCGATGTGCCTCGTGAATCTCCACTGGTGATAGTGATTTGCTTCGTTTCAGCAGACAAGTCGTCACGACTGTATGCCACTGTGAAGGTATTGATAGGAGGCGAAGGGCTGGGATGTGCTGGTGACCACGTCAGGTTGACGGTCGTGCCATCGATGACAGGAGAACGAAGCAAAGGTGCTTCGGGAGGAACTAGAGAGGACATCATAGTTATACATCGAAATGTGTGTGTGTGTGTGTGTGTGTGTGTGCCACTTACACTGAACAAGCATCCGACTCTTAGCTGTATAACTACCCAATCCATTCCTAACAACACACGAGTACGTCCCCGAGTCCTGCTTGTGTAGATTCTTCAACGTTAACTTCGACTCTCCTTCACCCGTCCGTTTCTCAACCACCACCGTACTAACCCCAATCCGCACATTCGTCTCCTCCAACAGTTTGCCATCCTTCAACCACTCAACGGACACAAATGGAAAACCCTTGAAATTACACGTCAACACGGGAGTCGCATGATGCGGCAGAGTCTGACTGTGTGGCACGACTTCGGCAGATGGCGAGTCTAAAAGGTTAACAAATCACATGCATTAGTATATACCCACTCCTGCAATAGCCTCGGCCTCCCAAACTCATGTAGCGCCAATTATTTTATTATTTTTTTTAAATTGGCGCTATACACGGGTCTGGGAAGGCGAGGCAACTCCCAATGGGACTACGTAACACAACTACTTACATTGAACATGTAAGAAAGCCCCTGCTGTGGCGCGGCCCGCAACATTGGACACCTCGCATACATACTCGTCCGCATCGTCCGGCGTCACGCTCTTCAATCGAAGACTCGCTCCGACTCTTCCAAACGTTTCGTCCCGAGCACGAGACCAACGATAGTTCGGCGACGGGAAACCGTCTCCGGCGCAAGTAAACGACGCCGCGCCGCCTGCGACGACCGTCACGTTGCGCGGGCCGATTGTGACCGTAGGAGAGCCTGCAGATGACACAAAAACGCGTTTAGTTAAACCACAAACAATGAGACAAATGAGGAACACAATGAAACCAATAAATGTGGCGTGCGGAAGGTATCAAGCCAGGAAGGAATATTTACGGGTTTGAGTGTGAAACCCGACGACAGGTGATCATGACGTCAGAGTGTCGGATGTCAGTGATGATTGATTGCAGAGTCGGAGGGAGACCGCGACAGGAACGCTAAACGGTCGTCGCTCGCGGGTCGAACGCGGATTTGGTAAACGAGAGGAAATTTCAAAGTCACAACAAATCGACGAAAGCGAGTTAGCAATCGAAACAGAAAAGCCACTCAAGTGGTTCGTTAGTGTATTGTACAAGTGTGTTTTCTAATTCTAATCCAATGGTCGAGACGTAAACGAATCGCTACGTTTCCAACTTCCACAAATCGTACAACCGGAAAAACGAAAAATTCAGTGACACGCTCTGTTACCTTTTTGCCGAGCGACTCGCGTGCTATGCGCGTGTAGTAATTGCGGACAAGTAAGCGACCCGATGCGTTCCCACAGGCGACTCTGCGTGGGACATGCTAGAGTCGCAAGTAGATGCAGACGAAATTAGACCTACCACCCCTGCGAAGCCGTTCCTGACGAAGAGACCCGAACCATTCAAATATGCCGCTTCCCGAGCAACCGCTACAAAAGCTCAAAACCGAAGAAACTCTTGTTTACCTACCATGCCAGGAGACGACGCTCATGTGTAACAACACACTTAAGTCAAAAACCGCTATCGCACAGCTCTAGAGCAGAGCAAACTAAAATATTTCACTCACCAGCCATTTCTACAAGAACGCCTTGACTCTTGATTGCACCGAGTCGGTTCTTCGCCCGGCAGTAGTAAATCCCTTTATCCACCGTGCTGTTGAACGGATTAAAAACGAGGCTTCCGTCGACCGCAACGTATCGCCGTCGATTCGACATAACGACGCTCTGGTCGACAAAACCGGAGAGCCATTCGTATGACGGTCGCGGATACCCGACAGCTGAGCAGTTGAGGGACGCTTGAACGCCCTCTGGAACGGCAATATTCGACGGGCTCGTGGTAAACACAGGCGGACGCTCTGCAAAAGTTATCCTCAAGCTCACGTCTTCAGAGACAATTCTGCACGACTTACCAGTTTCCTGTGCTGTAACCAGGCTAAACAAACTCAACAATAGAGCCGGGCAACGTCTCCACCTCCTCTCCATTGCAGCAGCAGCAGCAGCAGCAGCAGCGGCAGCTAAGTCAGGCGGGTTGCGAGATGAGTTGCGACGTCGAGAAGCTGGGAGTGGAGCGTTCTACCGCCGACGCGCTCTCTCACACGCAAACGTGGGCACTACGCTGGCAACTGTGTCGCGACGAATTTATTCGAGGTATGCGAGAGTTTGTGTACGTGGGCGATGGGCCGAACTTCTCACGGTAACATCACCAATGAGCTAACCTATCATGCACCTTTAATTACCGATAACAGAGCACGAAAATGTAAACACAGCCAACGCAACCTAAAATCTAGTGCAATTTCACAGCCGTTTCGAGCAGCAACAGTTTTCTTCGCACTCTGTGTGCACGTGCATTAGCCGGTCGAAATCACTGAACGACCATTTGCCGGCATTTTGCAGAGCTGAGTAGCTCATTAGTAATACATGACCGCAAGAGGCCACGCCCTGTGCAAACCGCAAATACAATCATCCGGGCGTTGAGCATAATTAATAGTCATTAGGTGAAACGTGAGCTGGAAATGTCGACGAGTTGTGTAGTGATATCATATCACAACAAACACAAACATTGACTGGATGGGTTACAAGATTGAGTGTGCGAATGAGCACACGTGTAACTTCGGATCAAATGACCGCGTTCGCGCTAAAGAATGCTGCGAGTAACAAGAACCAGCTGCTCTCCATCCGTCTTCTCACGCAGCCTACACCATCCTGGACTTTCAAAGAGTGTCACGTGCAACAACACGTTATGGAATAACATTTTTCCTGGCATTGTTGTTCACAAAGGCCCCATAAAAAATGTATTGCAGTTGTTTGACAGTAGCACGCGCACCAATTTTTGGCCAGTGGGCGTGCTCAAATAAGTAATCTTGTTCTTGTGGCCTAGAATGGCCACAGACAAAGGCAGACAGACAGACAGAGACATACATACATACATACATACATACATACATACATACATAGAGACAGACATACAGAGACAGACATACAGACAGACATACAGAGACATACAGACAGAGACAGACAGACAGACAGACAGACATACAGACAGACAGACAGAGACAGACAGACAGACAGACATACAGAGACAGACAGACAGACATACATACAGAGACAGACAGACAGACATACAGAGACAGACAGACAGACAGACAGAGACAGACAGACAGAGAGACAGAGTCTGACATTTTGGCTGTTGGAGAGAGAAAGCTAAAGACTATTTGAAGAAACTGTCACAGCTATCAAGAGACAAAGACGGAAAGCCAAATGCATCAACCTTCAAGACATACTGGAGATCTGCGTTTCTGTGTGTCTACAACGATCAAATGCTAGAGTGATTGACGTCAAAAAAAGAAGATTGTTTCAAGAGACAGCCACATAAACATAAATAGTTGTTGGTAGAACCAAGCCCTATTGGCTTGGGTAGTATTTAGTTGCTTTGCTTAGATGGTGTGTAATAGTTCAATGTTTGAAAATATACGTATTGACAGACAGACAGACAAATGGTCTACAACGATCAAACGCTAGAGTGATTGACAGTAAAGTAAAGAAGATTGTTTCAAGAGACAGCCACATAAACATAAATAGTCGTAGGTAGAACCAAGCCCTATTGGCTTGGATAGTATTTAGTTGCTTTGCTTAGATGGTGTATAGTAGTTCAATGTTCGAAAAAAATATGTATTGACAGACAGACAGAGACAGAGACAGACAGACAGTTAGTTTCACATGTATTAGCTTTGATGTATAAAAATTTATGAAGACAGACAGACAGACAAACAGACAGACAGAGACAGACAAACAGACAGACAGAGACAGACAAACAGACAGACAGAGACAGACAAACAGACAGACAGAGACAGACAGACAGACAGAGACAGACAGACAGACAGACAGACAGACAGACAGACAGACAGACAGACAGACAGAGACAGACAGACAGACAGACTGATTGTCTCTGGGATGCTGCATGCTTGTAGTTTATAGCTCATTCTTAGTGAAGTGTATAGTGTGTAGATTATAGACAAGGTACATTTGAACTTAAGTACTTACTATTTTGCTGAAAAGTAATATAGTCTTGTGTTCGAAAATATATGATGACAGACAGAGAGACAGACAAGACAGACAGACAGATTCATTTATTATCATCAAAACTCTACGTATGTACAGGAAACTTTCAAATATCTACCAGTCCTTCATAACTAAGCAAATTATAACACATTAATGGACTTGGCCTACAACATTGCAGTCAAACATTATGCCACTGTCGTTTGTACTGCATGAAAATCTCGACAGCTTCCTCGAAATCACTCTGGCGTTGCATCTCTGAAGAATGATGGAAAATTGCTTTCTCCAGAATGCCTTAAAACGTTGAGCGCTGTTAAAAGGATGTGCATGAGTGGTATTGTAGCTTTGCCTAGATATATGAGACAAAAACTTGTGTGCGTGCAGACAGACAGACAGACAGAGACAAACAGACAGACAGACAGACAGACAGACAGACAGACAGAGACAAACAGACAGACAGACAGACAGACAGACAGACAGACCATTCCAGTAACTACATTTTATCTAATGTAGTTGGTATGCGTATCAACCCGAGTCATAAAACCACAATATCTTCTAAATAATCACAGTGAGTAATACAGCAGAAACGCGTCACAATTTTACCAACTACTCACCTCATCACAAGCCTAAAACCTACGCATGCACCCTCACTGGCTAAAATAACTATATCGAAAACATTCATACTGCTGCTAAAGACCACAAGTTTGAGCTATGTGTCACCATAATGTCGATCTGCATTATTTCAAAGATCACCTAAAATTTAGTTCAGTTAGATAGCTTCAAACAGTTGTCTGCTTTGAGTTAGAGCCATCCATTTCATCATCGTCACCCTAACAAAAAACAGACATGCCTCATTAAATGTTGATAATAATGAAGCCAATACATACCAACTGTAAAACCAGAAATTCATGCAAACAAATTATTGTGCAAATTTGCCCAAAATGAGTGCTTCAGAGGTGCCATGCGGTTTCAATTTACGATTTCAAGATAGCCTGGATATTTCAAGGATAGACCGGTTCCACTCATGAGCTAAACTGACCACTCCCACGCATGGAGGACAGCAAGGACATTTTCGATAAGTTAGAGGCCTGTTTTTCTCGGTTATCGTAACAGATTGTTAGTTCCGACAGCCGACGTCGCTACAATGCTAAATGGCGGTACACTGATGGTTGAGACATTTACCAAATTTCCCTCAACGAGTTGTCGGAGAACATCAACTCGTGGCCACGGCGACAACTTGCATCCACGACGGATGGAATTTCTTGTCTGAAAGCAAACCGCTTTGAAACCGGAATGCCATAGATTGCTGCCAGTTCCTCAGTCTACCGGCTTCTTTACTCTGTCAGCATCTTCAGGTGACAACTAGGTCTGCAAGCTAGTGCTCCCATGCACTACATTGTCACCAGTTTCAATGTCGTCTGTAATCTTGCTTGCACATGCAGAAGATTTTATGCTTATCAAGTGATTGGAACAAACGCATGTGTACTTCAAACTGTTCTATTTCATGTCTTTTCTGTTGATAGCAGTGATCCACGCCCCTCGTTGCTGTACCGTCAGTTTTTGAAATTCCTTGTCTTTGACTGTCACAATCGCTGGCAAACTAAAGAAATCAATGTCTCTGACACGATCGGCGCAGTTGCCACAACCCACAACAGCACAGAAGTTTTCATTGCAATACTAAAGTCCCGAATGTCCTCCAGCATGTGAGTAGGTTCACACCTACTGCACCCGGTCCATACACTATACTACAATTAACCACGCCCACTTGAAGTAACTCCTTTTCTCTCTCTTCAATGACTTGACCGAACCAATGCAACATGCATCTTCTGAATCACTGCCTAAGTTGTTAAACGTCCTACTCAAGTACACTCATAGCATACATGGACAAATGCAAAAGTGGCACGCAAGATAAAGGTATGCACATGTGCATGTCTATAGCACAGCGTGAATTCAATTTGTGCGACGTCATTTGGATATCACAATTCGTACGATTTAAGACATCGTACGATTTAAGACATCGCACGTATTTCTGGTTTTACAATCTTTCTAATCGTCTGTCTGTACACAATTTGATGGGCCAATGTCACAGTTATACAGCAGAAAGAATTGATAAACAGAGAAAATAAAAATGCCCCGTTCTTACTACAAATAAATAAATACTCTTGGTCACCCTTGTTTTAGTACAATATAAACCCACCTTGCGACCACCCTGTATCTAGGACCACCCTGTAACTAGGACCACCCTGTAACTAGGACCACCCCAGAACTACGACCACTTTCCTCTGGTCCTAAGCTTTTCAAGGATCTCTGTAATCTCTGTAATACATTGTGTTCTCGGAAATACGAACACCTCAGAATTCACAATTGCGACCAATTTTTTTACGGTCCCTGCAACTATTCTTAGAACTTGGAATTGCGGTCAAGCACACGCGCACATCATCGGTATTCCCAGATAAAGCTTAGAAAAATGGCGGCGTCAAGCTCTGCAAAATCCGTGAAGAAGAGGAAAGAACTGTCGCTTGAAGAGAAATGAGACTAGTCGATGAGAGTGACAGAAAAAGTCAGCAGCAAATCGCTACAAAGTTTGGCATCGGAAAGACCTGGTTTTGCACGTGACGTCTATAGGCAGTAGAACCCCGCCATACTCTAGTCATTCCTAGTGTTATGGACATTGCATCATAGAAGCTTGTTAATTAAAGCATTAAAGGTGCCCGCACACGATTCACTGCGCACATGCAGACACACCCACGTAAACTTGAAAACATTCCACGATTTCAAGTTGTGTCCTAACGAAGCAGAGCAAGCAAACATCTTAGGGTGCACCATAATCTTGTCCGCCACAGCATTTTCTCTCCTCGTACTTGACATTTCAAGAAAGCTAACGACAAGTGCGTTAGGTTCTTTATCCACACATTTACCATTTACCATCTAGAAGTAGCTTCCTGCTGAACGACAAAGTGCTTTATCGATCGTTTTCTTGTTGCACGTGACCCAAAGATGGGTGAAAACCAAAGCATTATCGCACTATCATGATGGCATTTGAAACTCTTGAGCGTGCAAGTAGCCACGTAGAGGTGCTGGACACCGCCGACAACGTGGATCATGCGTCTATCGTGCATGATAACTACTGGCCTCAAAGTTCCAGATCCATTTCTGGGTCACGTGCAACAAGGAAAAGATCGAGAAATCGCTTTGTCGTTCAACAGCAAGCTATATCAAACTGGTAAATAGTAAATGTGTGGATTTTGCATGGGTGTATCTGCACGTGAATTCGTGAGCGGGCACCTTTAATAATGTACTTCATGATGTCCCATGTGAATAACAGACATGTGTTATAACCAGTATCCGGGTTCTAGTGATGTGTGTGTGCCCTATACATTCCCATGCACATTCAGAACAAAGACCACCTCAGAAATAGGACCAACTAACCATAGTCCTGAAGGTGGTCGTAATTCCGGGGTTCTATTGTAATCCCACAGCAACTGCTCATTATGCACGGCTGCAGCTCATATGTCGTCACCAGAGGCAACCTAAATCTTGTTTGGTAACCGATTGGCTTTGGCTTTCAATTGCAGCTATTAACTGCTGCAGTAGATTACTGTCTAGTCTACAGAACTAATGTCGACGACTCCCTAATTGCAATACAATCTATCTTACCTCGTTGGAAAGTGGTGGTTTCTCGTATTCATTTCTATTTTCTGTCTCATCGTTCGCAGGACTGGTGGCACTGCCACCTGGTGGAACTTTTTCTGGGGATTCTGGAGCCATAGGGTCACAAGGCGCGTATCTCGAGTCTTCCTTCAATTCACAAGCGGCAGAACCTCCCTGATTGTTGGATCCATTTTCAGCATCAGGTTTGCTAAACAGAAGTGAAACATATAGTGTAATTGCAATTTTGTTGTTGTTGTTGCTGTAGTGTGTGTGTGTGTGTGTGTGTGTGTGTGTGTGTGTGTGTGTGTGTGTGTGTGTGTGTGTGTGTGTGTGTGTGTGTGTGTGTGTGTGTATGTGTGTGATGCAAGTACAGAAAGAAAAAGCGCATGTATAAATGACTGCCACACGTACTTTGGTGTAAACTTTCCACCAGACTGTTTTCTTTTCATCACGACGACAACAATTATAATAATAATCACCAATATGATAACACCAAGTATCACTCCAATAGCAATGCCAGCTTTTGCACCACTCGAAAGGCCACTGCTCTTGCTTTCAATAGGAATATCTAATCAAAATAAAACCCATCAACAACAGCACACAAACAAGTCTAAAACACAATTAAACATACAAACAGCAAGGAAACACAAAAATATTCATACCGACTGTAACTTCGTTTGATGTTAACTCATTGACTTTGCAAACGATGATTGCCTTGTTTAGCTCTTCTGCGTATTTCACAGTCAAGACGTTGTCTTGCACTGTAATGAACCCTGTGCTTGATACAACTTCATTATTAACCCTCCACTCAACTGGTGGTGGTGGTGGAGCACCACTAGAAGTTACACATGTAGCAGTGCCAGGTGCATCTTTGTCAACACGGAGTGTCTCTGGTGGACGAAGTACGATGGCAGTAAGTGCTAGAACAGGCAAGTAACAATATGAAAAAGTCCAGGTAAAACGGCTTTCTCAATACATTCAAGCATATACACAAAACGTGACTGTAGTCTACATAGTACCAAAATGTAAACCACACGAGCAAACAGACAGACTGATAACCAAATGACTTGAACCTTTCACACAACTACATCTAAGTGTTCGTCTCTAATTATTCTGTTGCACCAAGCCATTCAAGCTATTTTAGTATCTCAATTGTTTACTATACATTCTATGACACATCATGTCCATTCACCTTTCGTTTCAACTTCTGCAGTCGCCTCCCACTCTTGACCATTAAGAACACTTACGACAACTCTGATTGTGTACAAAGTCTTGGGATTCAATCGTTCTACCTTGTAAGTGTCTATCTCTTTTCCTACAGTTTCACTCAAGTCTGTCCCCCAATGTACAGTGATTTTTGTCACAGTACCCGTGACGTTACCAATTTGCCAATGAACTTCGACTGTTGTCTCAGTTGTTGTGCCATTAGTAACAGTAACAGCTGAAACAAACAGCCACATACATCAAGCATAAAATCAATCAAATACCACTCATCTATTCAAGCAAATAAAATCTCCACTAAACACATCAATTGTGAGAACAAACAGAATTTGAACTATCTACGCGAATAGCTCTGAATTTCATGCGTATGACTGACTAGTCCAGACTGTACTAAATATCTCTCTGCTATCATCACTAGACCACTGTTTCAACAGAAGCCTTGGGGGCAATGGGCGTGGCAACCGGTGTGGCAACTGGAGCTGGTGAGGAATCCTGCAAGAGAAACAACAAGTTAGAGTATTATGAGTCGTTACCTACTCTAAACAAAAAAAGTTTAAAAAAACCACAACAAAAAATTAATTAATATAAATGTTATGTCCATCCACTCCTTTAGTACGCTTGGTACTCCAGACTGCTTTCTGAAGGTGATGGAAGGGGAGAGTGGGAGGAGAGAAGAAAACCACTCTCCTCTTCCATCACGTGCAGAAAGCAGTCTGGAATACCGAGGCTACTACTTTAGTAGAGTGCAGTCACATGGAAGTCCAAACACAAATTTTCAACATTCACGTGAGAGTTAATGAGCTCTAGTTTTGTAATGTGAACGAGGGGTGAGCATGTCCCATCATGCTGGGCTGGCCCACAAACCTTGCCAAGTCAGCCTCGTTCAATGAATGTGAGTCAAGCTGTGGGCTGGCCCCACAAACTTTGCCACGCCCCACAAACCTTGCCAAGCCAGCCTCGTTCAATGAACGCGAGTCGAGCTACATTTTTAAGACTGCACTACAAACTGCACATGCAGTCCATTATACAATGACAGTAGCATGTAACATTATGGCATGATCAAAATCTTAAACTGTGTTTGTTGTTCATACGTAAGACAAAGACTGCATACAGCCCCATGAAGAACAAACAACAAGCTTGTGAAATCGCCTCTCTTCCCACACTATCCTTCTTTACACCATCATATATCTGAACACGATCATTGCAATGTTACAAAAAGAAAACACTAGCTGCTTGTTGCCGACCGATGATCAAGATGTAGCACAAAACATTTCTGCAGTATACATGATCAAATATATTACACTGTATATCAGCTAACACACCCACCAACTGGGCTGGCTCAGATCAACTCAGTTAATTTATTTCTGTGCCAGTGCAAAACAGGTACAGTCAGACCTCATTATTCCGACCACGTTTGCCCTGCTGGTTTCCGTCGAAGTAACGAGACTATCAGACTATTGGTAACAAATGCAGTCGTCACCCATGTATATTAGTTTCACATGTACCTTTCTCAGAATGAAAGTCTTACATTATTGGGTGTCAGAATAATGAGGTCTGAATGTACAAGAGAAGTCACTGGTACACGATTTAATGCACTTGTCTGTACAACACTAAATCCTGTTGATTACTAATAAGTTCTTATGTTGCCTTTAGGGACCGTCCGCAATTGTCGACAGTTTTTACAAAACAAAAACCTTCACATGTGGGTGGGTGGGTTGAAAGCCATTTCATTTTGATAAAAGTTGATGCTATAAACGGTGTACAG
Source organism: Corticium candelabrum (assembly GCF_963422355.1). Taxonomy (NCBI): domain Eukaryota; kingdom Metazoa; phylum Porifera; class Homoscleromorpha; order Homosclerophorida; family Plakinidae; genus Corticium; species Corticium candelabrum. Next base: position 6,470,092 of record NC_085087.1, on the reverse strand, counting down.
CGCAGTATACGTGTAAACTACACTGGCACCCAAGGTCGAAACTGGACATGGCGGCCATACAGAAAACGCTTTTGGTGTGCGGTGCAGTAAGAGTCCTTTCTTCTCGAAATCTAAGAACATTAGTAGTAGTCTCTACTACTGTGTCATTAAGGCACTGTGAAAGTTATCTCCGGTGGATGACAGGAAGGCATTCTTCGAGAAAGCAAAGACCCCGTGGGTTATGAAATACTCGACCACTGAAACGGCGCGAAGCGACTGTTCTCTCAAGCAGATCAACTAGGAAACGACAGCCAAGAGTAATTGTTGCCATCATTTTTGGTTGCTAGAAATCAGAAACTTCGACAGACAGTTATGCAGTGAGACCATATCATGGTATCAACATTAAACGTAACTTTCGTTTGGTGGGTGGGTGGGAGGGGTACAAAAAGAACGAAAGTTTTTCGTTTCATAAAAACTGTGGACAATTACAGACAGGTCCTTACTAAATAAGTTTCAAGTCAAAGTTCTATTTTTTAAAGTTCTGTTTCTATTCATTCTACTCACCTCGGGTACTTGTTGTGGCTTTGCAATGCCATACATAGGATTGTCACTAAATGAAGAATCCTGTTTCTCATAACGTCTAGATGATCCTATTGGATCTTCAGCTGAAGTTTCCAATTTTGTGACATTATCATTTGGTGACAAATTAGTTTCAGGATCTTGGTACTTGTAAGAGCTAGGTACACAGAAAAATTACACACTAGTGACTAGTAAGGAGGACCTCGTGTACGACAACCAAATCACCTCATGTGGACAGGGTTGGCTTCAGCTACCATTTTATCTACTCAACAATCAGAAGTTAAGATAATATGTTCACAGTCTTATCATATACAAGACCGACCTTGTGTATTCTTCTTTCTACAATAGAACACTGCGACAATGATGAGACACAATAGAACTATAACTCCCACAGCAATGCCACCACCAATGGCAGGACCATCTTTACTACTGCCACTGAGACTTCCTGCATTAAACAAACAGTAATAATGCAGACAAGGACGTTTCAATTTGCAGAGCAGATGCAAAAGCAAACAAGCAGCCAAGCAAGCAGCCAAACAAGCAGTCAAACAAGCAGCCAAGCAAGCAGTCAACAAGCAGCCAAGCAAGCAAACAAGCAGGCAGACAAGCAGGCAGACAAGCAGGCAGACAAGCAAACACATGAACATCCAATGCTGCAAAATACCTGTCAAAGCCACAAGACTTGATGTGCCTTGAATTCTATTAGCTCCTCGAATCATGCATGTGTATGCCCCTTCATCTTCCTCATCAAAATCATGAATCAAAAGACTGTTGCCGCTAAACGAGTAGTCGTCGTTGTCTTGAAGTGTTTCTCCGTCCTTGTTTGACCATATGACATTTTGAACAGGATCGCCAAAAGCAGTTTCACACTTCAAAGTAACGACACTTCCCGGTTGAGCAAAATTATTCACAATCGTAACTTCCAAGCCTAGCAACTCTACAATTAAGCAACACTGTAAATAGACAAGAATTATGGCAATGGAAAGACTTACAGTACGAAATGATATTGACCAACAGAAATTCATACTAGTCAAGCACCTAACTAATCACTGAAGCCCTGTTTATTGTGGTGCTTTGTGACCTGGCATGACTTACGTTTGACTCAGGTCTGACAACAAAAGGATGACACAAGTTAGGTCCTGGCCTGTCAAGCTCATCTCGCGTTCAAATGCTGTGTTATTGCCTTGGCTGGTTATTACCCCGCTTACCAGTTCATCACGCTCTACAGTACACCCTCGATTATCTGGACTTCTCCAGAGACAGGTTAGAAGTCCGGATAATCAAAAGTTGATAAAAATCAACAAATTTTCCTCCACTGTACAAGACCACACTCTGTTTCCACACTTACTGTACATCCTTGTCACTAGAAGAGTCATCAACAGCTGCCTATTTATTAGATTATTACATTATCTGTTATGTATTCACTCATTTGTGAGAGGCTATACACCTACAGTGTATTAGTACAAAGTGAATATATTATAGTTCCTTTATCCATGAGAACGCAAAAAGTTGGGTGACACAGAATTTGTCCAGATAATCGAGAGTGTAATGTACTAAAATCGGCAGCAATCGCTGTATCATTATCTTGACATTGATTGTAATCAAACAGCAAGATCTTTACAAAGTTACATGGCTGGCTATTTTGATGCCAGATGATCATCTCACATGCTTAACTTAGCATATTTTTCAGGAAAAGTCTCTGGTAGCTGTCACAACACACAGGGGGGGAGCAGCCTGGGCTTGATGTAGGCTATTTGGCCCCATGTACACAGGACTTTAGTCAATGGTATACTACAAAAATAAATCAGGGTATGGGTATGTACTTCGGTAATGGTAATCACAACAAGAATCATACAAAAATAACTTCAAATGTCAACTGGAATCAAACATCATGGTGAAACTGACCACATGTGACCAAATACTTTAATGTCTGGCTATTCTATCACCTTTGAGATTATATACAATGCACCTCTTAAAGAACAAAATATGTACCTTGAGTTTCAGCTCGAACAACTCCACTCCAAGCACTAAATTTACTGAGTGTTTCAACCTTCAATACAAGATCATAGACACTTGACCACTGCAGTCCATCTATCACCACTTTGCCTTCTTCCCCCAGTTCATTCATCTCAAAAATCTTTGTCTTCCCGTTTGCTACATCTTTGATGTCAGAACGTCCAAACCATGGGTGGTAAATCTCACCAACACGAACATAGGCAACAACAAATCTGTCAATATCCGATTTATTGGTTTCCAAGTAGAGTGAGATGGTAAACGCAGTGCTTCGTCCAATATTCTGTGACGAAAATTCTGGTACACCTAGAACTACACAAACACACCTTAAGACTACAAATCACAAGAACAGCATGTGGCTGAAGATAACACCCTAAGGCCATGACAAGCTTACTCTCCAGCTGAAATCAACCGGATCAAGTTTAGGGTATTGGTCAGCGACCAGAATTTAAGCAACTGTGGATGCCTCCAAAACAACAATGAAGCAAATGTAAAACCACGATCTTCTCATAATCAAGATTGCAAAATCAAAATCTAGCTTACTCACTCTTTATTCTTAACCTGATTATAACCAATGCCTAAAATGTCTTCTTGACGTATGATTTTCCTTACTTCCACGTCAAGTGTGCAAGAGCATACGTACAACTGTGGAAGTATCAGAAACCAACGAGTGACAATGAATGAGAATTGTTAAACCAGTGGCGTAGGAATGGCAACCAGGCTGGGGGCAAACCTTATTGCGTGGCAAGTGTAGCCTCGTGTACCCAGGACGTCTGCGTAGCTCGTTTCACAATGACTCATTATATATATATACATACATATATATATATATATATATATATATATATATATATATATATATAGTGACCATAGGCTGCTGATTAGGGGCATGGCCCCATGCCCCCTGTGGTTCCTACCCTTATGTAAACCATACAATTATCAGTACCAAAAAAGGAGGAAACAATACATAGTAAAAAGCTTTCAGTTTCAATAAAGATCAACTGCCCATTCCACACCTTGGAACTGTACACACATGGACCATGTCGTTTATTGCCAGTGAGGTCGATAAAAGCAACATATGTTCGAGTATATCCGAGTCCTAGAAAAATACGACTAGACCTTCGTTAGCCTGTGTACGCCCAGTGAATAGCTGCCACGTTCCATACACCAGTGACCTTTTTCCAACGGGATATTAACTAACAATCAATAATCTAATCTGGGGGAACGGGATCTCAGCTAGTATAGTATAAAGCTTTCAATAAAGATCAAAAGATCTGTAGGTTAGTACACAGCTGTTGGAATTTCTTCACAGAATCAAGCATCGTGGCCTTAGTGCATCATATACAGATGAACAGCAAATACTTACATTTTATGTGCAGTCGCGTCTTCACTTGTGTTCAAGTTTTCTTTAGTGCATCATCTTCTTTTCCTTGATCTTCAGCCACATGTTGCCCCCAATGCCCATTCTGCTATCCTTATACTGTAAAACCCACCCTTTACTGATTACAACTTTCTTACCTTCAGTTTGTGTTGTTCTCTTAATTTCATCAGGATCACCAAAACCGATGACATTCCTAGCAGTGACTCTCACTGTGTACTCCTGTCTTGGTATGAGTCCTTCAATAAGAGCCGTTTTTTCTTGCTGATTTCCTTGAAATGTTTTGAAATCTCCTGATGTACCAGCACTGTACTCAACTCTGTACCCATTTATACGTACATTCTGTCCTCCAGTGTCTGTTGGTTCATCCCACTTAACATTGAGACTGTTCTCTGTTACCTCTGTTGTGCCAAGACTGGTCACCTTGCCTGGTACTAACCACAAAACACCACACTTAGAAACGTGCAATAAACACGTAGGGTTTACACATATTATCTCAAAAGAACATTAAAAGATGGTACACAAACGTAACTGTCACCGTATAAATCAAACCGTCCACTTATACAATACCTACTACTACTACTACTACTACTATCTATCGCTCCACGTTGTAAGATACCGGTATCAAGATGAATGCTTAGCCTTCCTTCTTCATGCAATTTTTTTAGGTTGAGAAGCTTGCAAGACCTCCGCAGCCGCACAATCTAGGGATGAAGAGGATGACACCATCAGGCAATGTCCTGAGCTCAACTTCATACTAATCATAGCTTGTGGGTGTTGACCGCCACTGCCAAATGAAATGATATCAAAGTTTGATGAATAGAATAATTCTAAGACAGCATCATAACGGCAAGGTAACACAGAGAAATTCAACTCCATGTACCGCCATCAAACATCCGGGCACACAATAATACCTACTAATTTGTCTCGAAGATCAGCAAATAGAAGAAGCAATGACATCTAACAAGTTGCTGTTGCATGTGCAAAAAAAAACAGAACAAAAAGTACATGCAAAGCAAGTGCATAGCGTACAGAGCACGTGATGCCTAACACCAACAAACACTTCAAGTATGACTATCTTCACTGCTCCTATTATCTTCTATGTAGTAAGTACAGTGTATCTATGCTTGATGCAGCATAAAGGATTAACCATATCATTTTATATTACTTTGATTATATTTGCAGATCACAAGTGTACGGAAAAGCTGTTCTGGTGTGCTGAAGTATTGTCATTAGTAAGACAGACAAAGTGTAAGATAGATATTACTAAATTAATCACAACTATGAGACTGCTCATTACCTGTTGTGTCAGTTGTAAATGATACTTCGTTTGACGGAGGTGATCGATATGGTCCCGAGTTTCTTGCATACACTACCACCTTATAATCGGCACCTTTCAATAAACTAGTCAGTGTCCCTGATGTGGCAACTCCAGCTGTATCTTGCGATTTCTCCTGATTATTATAACTGTAAGCCATCTCATAGTATGTTATGTTGCCTTCATTGCTGGCTAAAAGACTTTCATTGACAATCTAATAATTGAAACAAATAGTTGTCAAGGGTATCTTGCATATATAAGGAGTTGACTTACTTTCCAAGTGAGCTTGGCTGATACGGCTTTTACTTCACTATAGCTAAGCTCAGTTGGACCAAGAGATGGAGCTACAAAACAAGATGCCATAGAATGTTCAACAACTGCAAGCATTATATACTGAGACGTCAAATGACTGAAACAAGCACACAAAAGTGCAATCAGACATAACAACCATGTCCACATACACAACCAATAAAACACACTGTTGTGTTGTACATTTAGTATTTCTTACCATTAGGATGTGTTATCAGTTTTTCTATGTCACTGAATTCTCCTTCTCCAATAGCATTCCTGGCTCTCACTCTAAAGTCATAATCAGTCAACGGTATCAACCCCTCGACCAGCTGTTCTGTTGCAGCTCCATCACTGAAGTTTCTAGCAATCATCCAATCACTAGATCCGGTCTGTCTATAGATCACTTCATATCCATTAATTGGACTGAAGTTCTCAGATCCAGCTGTCCATGACAAAGTGATAGAAACATTTGTTCTTTCGTTCGCCGTCAAGTTAGTCGGTGCATCAGGTGGAACTAAAATATAAAATGCCAAATTTTATAATAACATTGCTTGTGTTGTTTCTTGTGACAACTAACTAACATAATTTCTAGTTAGAGTCCCATATATACCTTGCCAGCTCTCATCAAACAGCAACTCAGAAAACCCTCACCCACAATGTAGTGATCACTGAGCAGGTGCCAACTTTTCTGACCCACATGTACTGCTTAGTATCTACACATTGCTAAGCAGATGGGCTGCTATTATTATAAGATATCCACTTCTCTAACTTTTAGGACAACTGAGCACATATTCAAGTAAAGAGAGAGTTCAGCAGACAAGGAACATCATTAACAAAACTCATTGTGTTTGCTTTTGCTAGCTCTGGGACCAAAAGCTCTTAGGGATACGAAACCTGTTACTTTCAGATGCAATGTTCACTCACATAATCTAATTACCTACTACACCCACACAAACTCACAATACTCACTAACATACACTGTCCCATACTCATCTGTCCTAAACATAAAACAAGTAGTGTAGTCCAACGTATGTCATTCTGACAATAATTTCTTTAAAAATTCCATTCTTTCACTTTCAATCATCCATTTCAACTTCCTTGTTCCAAGAAGTCCAGGAAACCATCTGTCTAATTGACAGTAAAAACTACAGCGACTTTCTAAAACAATACAACAAAAACACAGTGCTCCTGCCTCACAAGATAGGGTTGGAGCCAAGCCAGTCAATCAGCTGTATTTGCTAGAGTCTTATTATTATCACAATCTCATAGCCATACTGAAACGACGTTGAACTGATAGCAATGACCTTCTGCCCTCATTCAAAAAAATTCATCCTTAGTCATTCAAAAACAATAAGCAGTAATGCTCTGAACTATGTCAACATGTGGGATCATGCACTTGGAACGTTCTGTGAGATCTTTAAAAGTGTATCAGCGAATGGGTAAGAGTTCTCTACTGTCACCTGTGATGTAAAAACCTCTAACTGCTGGCTCTACCAACCAAGTAATTACCACCTTATAGTATAACTTACCTTGAACTTGAAGATCAACTGTATCCATGTCCACTCCTGCATCATTCTTTCCTTCACATGTGTAAGTGCCCGTGTCGCTTTTCTTTGCTGATGTGATAGTCAATGTACTGTTTCCTTGCTCGCCATCCTTTTGCATTTGGTCATCACGAAACCACCGAATTCGTGGCACTGGAATGCCTGTAGACTCGCATCTAAATGTGATGTTCTCCATTTGACTGATTGTGTGAGTGTTTTGTCCGTTTACAATGAGAGTATGAGGAACAGCTACAATACAAAAGATGTCAACATACAATACTTGTGCAAATAGCAAGATTGACAAACTAACAGACAGACAACCAAACATCAGAACACAATATGTCTATATGTATTGTCTACACATCCACAAAAAAACTGGCTAGTGACTGTAAACACAAGTATTCTCTCTGGCACAACCCAACTGGCATGCCAGCCCCTCAAGCAGAGTAGATCCAACATCACAGCTACATCTTCTAAGTATCACACACACATCCTTCCATATCATGTACAAAATACAAGGCTTCATAAGCCCAAGTTACAGAAAATAACTATAAACATTACTGTATACTGTTCGTTATACTCCAAACTCTGTTTCATGAGAGTGCACTTTTCCTCCCAATGAAACAAAAACACAAGCCAAGTACACACCAAATATAGTGCTTTCCTAATGTTCATACATGCATCTATAAATATGCCATCTGACCTACAGTCAAGGTAAACGAGACTGTGTCAAAGAAGCTGAAAACCTATTATCTGTCCTAGATATTATACGCATGTCAGTAAGGCTACAAATGTCTACCTAACCCAGAGCACTCCAACAACATATACTTGTACAAAACGCGAGTATTAGCATATCTAGTTCTCAATAATTCTTCTATACTGTACACTGATGCAGTAGTCTTGACTGATAATGTTGCAAGTGCACATCATTCCTAAAGTGCACACACTGTGTGGTCATAAAGAAGCTGCTTCCAAGAAATCAAACATCAACCCCAGTGTGGAAAATAACGGTAGGACATAGGACATATGACAATGTCCCACCAAATGTGTTGTTTGTTCGACCAAATACTGCACTAGTGTTGGGATGTGTTTGGACAAAACATACACCCGTATGCATATATGATAGTGTAAACCTTGTCTCTTAGCACGTGGTGGCCTTTTCAATGGTGTAACTGTCATATTCATGAACTTACGTGCATCCTAGCATGCTTTATCCAAAGAAAACCTCAGCTGACCATACAAGAATGTCCTACCAAGGCTCAGTCTGTCCGAGCCAAAATAATTCCCTATTTTCCACACTGAACCCTTTTAGAATCTGTACTACTGTACTACTGCCATGACTGCAATTAATTGTTTTTCCTTACTAAACACTCCAACACATCCCACCATGTCAGTTGGCACTTAGTTGATGGATGCCTGAAGTCTCAACACAATACAAAACATCACAGTTCTGTGCCTGTGTTTGATTTCTGTGCTCACCAACAGCTAAGGTCTCCAGTATTTCATTCCTCAGAGCTGGAATCTAAATCGTACGTGGCAGTCTGTGGTGTGGTTGCAAAAACACCAACGCACGTACCCTAATTTCTTTCCAGTAGCAATTTGGTGCTCTTCTCTGCTTTGCCAACTCCCGCTGTTTTCTTTACTCGGTGGCATTGTATAAATTCTGAACGCATGAATAGGAGTAGCTTTGTTTATGCTGGTCACATGTCTCTACCTTAGCTCTCAATGTTCCAGGATCACATCCACACAAAATGTAAAATGTGACAATTTTGTACCACATAACTGACCCTCCAGAATGCATAGTCACTGGCTTGCTGGCAGTCTTTGCCTGCTTGTGAGTTTCATGCCAATGCTAACTTTATTTACAATATACACTTAATGTCATAAGCTGGTAAAACAATTCGTATGACTCAGTACAGCCTACCCCACCTTTGATACAAAGTTCCCTCCTTGGTTAACCCTTTCCCCCGCCCAATTTAAATCCTAGCTTGAACAATGGACTATGCACATAGAACTTTCTCTGTAGGACAATCTAAATTCATCCAGAATTGCCTGTGCACACAAGTGTGACATCCACAGCAAAGAGCTAAATGCCTGTACTAAGCACACCTAATTCTAAGCAAAATTAGTAAAACAACTACAGTTGGTCTATCTACTGCCACTCCTGTAGTATGTCAGTAACATTCTTTGTCTTGATAAATAAGTGACTAGATAAAGACATAAAAAACACATATATATACAGATGGAACTAATGCATATAGCCACTTAACTACAAAAGGCTACACAACAAGGTACCATACAAAATAATTACTCACTCTGAACTGTAAAATACACTGTCCCGCTTCTAAGTCCAGCCTTGTTCTCACCAACACACTCGTATTCTCCAGCATCAGTTTCTTTGACTTTGTCAATAGTATAGCTCACAGTTTTTGTAAGTGAGGAATTTTTCAGCACCTCTCCTGTCTGCCGCCTGATGAACAGATAAGAAGGATCTGGTTTAGCTTCAGAAGATTCACAAGTAATCGTGACAGAATCCGACAAGTTGGTATTAGGAGCAGTAAACTGACTGATGGTAGGAGCAACTGAAACAGAGCGTTTTGTGTATATTAAAATGCACTACTTGCGCGCACGCGCACGCGCACGCGCGCGCACACACACACACACACACACACACACACACATGGATATGCCCTTTGGAAAGTTCTAAAGATAGCACCCCTGCCTATTTTTAGGTAGGGACCCGGTGCAACTTGGGAGTTTTATGAAGTTTTAAGCCGTGCCAACGAACCCCTTGATGCGTGGGCATAGCATCAAAGGGCACTGCCAAAGTCGCGGAACTGGACCTCAAGTCCACACGTACCCGTATATACTGTGTGATGTGTTCTGCTAGTCCACCCCCAGTCAAAGACCAGGTACTCATTTATACTCCTGAGTCAAGACAGGCAATTGTACTCTCTAACAAACTGAGCTACAGATGCCACACACACACACACACACACACACACACACACACACACACACACACACACACACACACACACACACACACACACACACACACACACACACACACTACACACAGTCATTGATATAAAAGAAATCCTCACTAAAATAATTCAAAAAACTTTCTTAGCACAAAATCCTTTTGGTAAGTAAAGTCACCTTCTAGCATGATGTATGATCACTTAGGATGAGATCAACGCCCCACCCATAATTTCTGTTCAAATTAGAATCATTGCTTCACCAGAAAAATATTCATATTCTGAGGATATACAGTATCAGGAAAGCATTACATTGGTATCTCTTTAGTTTGCAATGTGGAACAAGTTTGAACAGGAAGTCATGCACTGTTCGCTTTCAGATCTCATCCTCAAACTGTTATCCGCCCACATTACAACTAAACACAATATGTCCCCTCCTAGGAATGTGGTTCTTCGAACTTCCCCGAAGAAGCCGGTCAATACAAACGACTACTTTAAGAGCAGACACGTCACTTGGATCCCGCAGTCTCATAGGACAACACAAGGACCGGACACACATCTAAAAGTCTAGCAACATGACTTCACTCACTTGCAAGCTCCACCGTACGAGTTGGACCAGGGCGAGGCACAAGTCCATGAACAGGATCACTCACTTGTATAGCGCACTGCCACTCGCCCTCGTATTTCTTACTGAAACTGTCAATCTTGAGTTTTAGTGTCCTAGGTTCACTCGTGATCAGAGGATCACCCGTAAACTGCTGTAACGCGTTTCCAAAAATGCCCCCACCAAACGGTCTAATCTGATACAGAGGAAGGACGCTATCATCCCGCTTGCACCATAACGCAACACTCGTATTCTCCACCACGATGTCGCTAATAGGGTAGACAGTCCATCCACCACTCAGTGTAACATTCTCATACAGATTCAGTGTCTGACCGCCTGCATACAAAAACAACTAAAACTACGAGGAGACAACCATGAAAGCACGCAATCGCGTCCGCTTTCTTGCTGCGCTGTCAACCACACCCAACCCACCGACACAAAACACGTGCCGAGGTGAGAGCGACTGCGCTTTCTCTACAGCACTTTACGCTTACCTGACAGCGACACTACAGTCAAACACGTCAGTACTCGCAACACAATCATGACGGTGATGGTAAAGCAGGCGAAGACACTTCTATCCGACCGTTGTTGCCGTCGGCTCAAATAGCGAACGTTAATGACGTCAAGAGTTTGCGTGGTCGAAGATCCGCTTTGCACGTGATGCCCGGATGTGGTACAAACAGAACGCGCTCAGAGGTGACGTCTGTAAACACTTTCGGTCACACACTCGTACAGAAACTCTGTGCATCTGATGTCGCCATTAGGTCTGTAGAAACCGTCCACACTGTAGAGGAAACCGTGAACGTACGTGACGAAACGTTTGCTCTTGTCGACGGCTGAAATGTTGACATGAGGTGACGACAGTGTAATTTTAATTAGGTTACGTCACACGTTCAGGTTGACTGTGGTTTCTCTCATACAACCTCGTCCCACATCTTTCCCCCGCATATCCCACTCGTGACGTTCTCTACGCATGTTTAGCACTGGTTCCATTCAGTTTCGTCTGTTATTGTTCACAAAGTGTGTTCTTGGTATTGCTAAGCTCCCGGATGTGGGTATAGTTTCAAGACTAAATTCAATATATCATCTAATTTTCGTTGTATTACACTTATACATAGCAGATCTATGTATAGCGATAAAAGTTGATAATGATTTTATGCTGTGTGGTATTGATTTTCGGTATTGTGTGTGTGTGTGTGTGTGTGTGTGTGTGTGTGTGTGTGTGTGTGTGTGTGTGTGTGTGTGTGTGTGTGTGTGTGTGTGTGTGTGTGTGTGTGTGTGTGTGTGTGTGACTAACTTAGATGACTGTATTTATATATACGTATTGGAGAGGAGTCGTGAGCTCGAAAACGAGTAGCGAAGAAGAAGAAGAAGAAGTGTGTGTGTGTGTGTGTGTGTGTGTGTGTGTGTGTGTGTCACTCGCAACAGAATGTGTAGATATTACTTCACTCTTTCAGTATCTCCTCATATGACATCAAAATCATTTCTGCTCTTCATCAGAATATCATGCCAGTTATTGTTCCAGTCAGAGTTCGAAATTTACGGCAGGCGTAGGCATCATTTTGGCCACCACACAAAATTTTCACTTGCCAAGAAGTTTAATACTTTTACATATATTTCAAAATATCAAATAATGATACTGATTGTTCTGGAAAGTAAATGATATCTCACTTCACTCACTCTCAGTCTGACCTGAGTAATTTCACTATTCTACTCTACTGCATAGAAACAAAACTTTATTGGGTCCACCATAACTTGAGTGACTTTAGTCTTCAGGATGGCAACCTCACTGGTATAATAACTGGTTGTCACACAAACTCAGTTAGTCGTCAAATAACAACTTGACGACCACTCTTTCAGACACTGTCCAGTGTATGCTACCGTAAAGGCATGCTGTAAAGTCTAAGCTAAACCATCTGAATGCAACCAACTACCGAGATGATAAATATCAATGCTTACAGCTGTGCTGCAATTATAAAAGAAGTCACTGTAAATAACCTCTACTAGCAGATGACCAATGTCATACTAGCCCGACAAAGCAAGTAACCAAACAACTGAAGCATTCAAACCACTTATCAACATACAATTAGAGTCTTCAAACTTGTAGAATACATGTAATTATGAACACTGGATTATGGCAGTTTGGCCCGTATCTACTACATGCTGCCCTCATTGATATTATGAACTGCAGATACAGAGACTACACATGTAGGGGTTAATACCTCAATTACATTTTCAATATACAAGCTACATATTACAAGCTCTCTTGCGACTAGCTCTACAGACACCTTATAACAAACAGCAATACGTTTCCATAATGTTTGGCTTCGATCATCTCCAGGATGAGTTTTGCATAAGCTCACTGCTACATGTATTACCTGAATAACTAGCACTAAAGTGTGTCACCAGAAGTTCTTCAAGAGCATATAGTGCAGTCACGTGCAGCAATAGTCTATACACTATATGATAGCTAACAGCTGATTGGCACAGCATACAGAGAACACTTGTAATTAGTCTTGTAGCTATAATCTACATAAGCCGTAGTGTGTGAGTTGCAGTATATACCCACACATAAACCAAAAGTTGACAAAGCAGATTCACTACCAGACGCAACTCCTACAACTCACGAGTAGAAAGCAAATATCCAGCTAGTTGTTGGAATGTTACCATTGTATAAAATGATTGTCATACACCAATTGCAACAGATGCATAGTAAAAATGCAATAAAAGCCCTATCAACAAGCTACTATTAAAGAACAGTCCATAGATAGAAAGAATCACTACTACAGCCCTTCACTAGCAACAGCCTGCCTGCATGATTATACATTAAACATTCTAATTCCCATTACCTCGGTTTTCACCATCTGTTGTTTTGTAAGCTGCATTGTCAACCAATATTCCTTGATAATGTGGACTTGTGCGAATGACGGTGTCTTCATACAGTGGAGTCGCTGGTATGCCAGTGCCAGGTATTGCCTCATATGTAGGATCATCAATTGCTTCCCTTTCGTTTTCTTCCACTGCTGTAGACAGCTCCTTTACACTCCTAAAAACCCTCAGTTCTACGTACAATACTGTTAACTGTTGAATTTGCATAATCAAGGCTAATCTGGCAAGTTTGCTTAAAAGTTTTTTGAATACAAAGTTTGTCAAGGTTAGATGTCTTAATTATTTTGTGTGTGTGTGTGTGCATGCGTGCGTGCGTGCACGTGGTGTGTGTGTGTGTGTGTGTGTGTGTGTGTGTGTGTGTGTGTGTGTGTGTGTGTGTGTGTGTGTGTGTGTGTGTGTGTGTGTGTGTGTGTCCATGTAACATCTGAAACAAAAAATGTGCTGTTCCAGTCAACTGTCTTATCAGTTCTACTGTATGGGTCATCTTCTTGGGCCATAACTAGAAGAGATATCACAAGGCTTGTCACATTTACAAATCAATGTCAACGTTTCATGCTGGGTATAGACAAGTTCAAACAACAATTAGAACGAATCACATCAAAAGACATCAGGCACAAGCTTGGCAATCTTGAAACTGCAGAAGACTCTTTGATGGCTAAGCGGCTTAGATGGCTTGGTCATCTAGAACGTATGGAAGATCATCGTCTGCCCAAGCAGCTGCTTCATGCTTGGCTACCATCAACTTGTCCAGGGCATGGGGTCAGACTAAGGTGAAATAACAGGATTATAAAAGACCTCAAAATGGTTGGCCTAACAAGCAACTGATCCCAGCTTACGCAGAACAGGCAGAAGTGGAAGAACGTGACGTCATCTGTGCTAGCAAAATTAACTCAATCGTCACTTCAAAGAGTAAAATTAGAAAATGCCCAAAGTAGTCAGAAGGCTCGTGACAGAGCCAATCCCAGCAGATGTCAAGACCAACAGCCTCTGCTGTGCACTACCTGCAAGCGACTGTTTAAGTCACAAACAAGGAAAAAGGACACAATTGCAACAGAGGACAAAATCACCTAGATCTTCGGGAACAAGCAAAGGCTGGAATCAAGTGCGACAAATGCGGTCGTTTATTCATACGAGAGAGTGACAAGAAAAGACATAAATGTCATCAATGTATTTAGATTTGTGACGTATTTACCAGATAGTGACTTCCTTTTTCTTATTCTTTTTACATTTCGCCATCATCCATGTGGATGGGCAGTTGAAGGTTGAATTAAGGTTGAAGGTGTGTGTGTGTGTGTGTGTGTGTGTGTGTGTGTGTGTGTGTGTGTGTGTGTGTGTGTGTGTGTGTGTGTGTGTGTGTGTGTGCGTGCGTGCATGTGTGTGCGTGTGTGTGTGTGTGTGTGTGTGTGTGTGTGTGTGTGTGTGTGTGTGTGTGTGTGTGTGTGTACATATTAGTATACATGACTGCAACCACACATACTTTGATTTAACATTTCCAGCAGACTGTTTTCTCCTCAAAATAACGATCAATAGAATGATAACCATTATGCTAATTCCAAGTATCACTCCAACAGCAATAGCAGCTATTGTACCAGCCGGGAGGCCACTACTCTTGCCTTCAATAGGAATATCTAATCAAAAAATAAAATCCATTTCAACCAAGCACCAAAGCATGCAAACAAGTCTAAAACACAATTAAACATACAAACAGCAAATAAACACAAAAATATTCATACCGACTGTAACTTCATTTGATGTTAACTCATTGACTTTGCAAACGATGATTGCCTTGTTTAGCTCTTCTGTGTATGTCACAGTCAAGATGTTGTCTTGCACTGTAATGAACCCTGTGTTTGATACAACTTCATTATTAACCCTCCACTCAACTGGTCGTGGTGGTGGAGCACCACTAGAAGTTACACATGTAGCAGTGCCAGGTGCATCTTTGTCAACATGAAGTGTCTCTGGTGGACGAAGTACGATGGCAGTAAGTGCTAGAACAGGCAAGTAACAATATGAAAGTCTAGGTAAAATAGCTATCTCAATACGTTCAAACATATATACAAAAATTAATGTGACTGTACCAAATGACAACCACACAAGCAAACAGACATGCTGACAGACAGGCTACAATGACTTGAACCTTTTAGACAACTGCATCATCTAAGTGTTAGTCTCTAATTAGCACCAAGTGATTCAAGTTATTTTGAGTATCTCAATCGTTCAACATACACATCATGTCCATTTCACCTTTTGTTTCAACTTCTTCAATCGCCTCCCGCTCTTGACCACTAAGAAGACTTACGACAACTCTGATTGTGTACGAAGTCTTAGGATTCAATTGTTTTATGGTGTAAGTCTCTATCCCTTTTTCTAAAGTTTCACTCAAGTCTGTCCCCCAATGTACAGTAATTTCTGTCACAGCATCCGGGACGTTACCAATCTGCCAATCAACTTTGATTGTTGTCTCAGTTGTTGTGCCAATAGTAACAGTAACAGCTAAAACAAACAGCCACATACATCAAGCATAAAATCAATCAAATACCACTCATCTATTCAAGCAAATAAAATCTCCACTAAAACACATCAATTGTGAGAACAAACAGAATTCAAACTATCTATGCAAATAGCTCTGAATTTCATGCGTATGACTGACTAGTCCAGACTGTACTAAATATCTCTCTGCTATCATCACTAGACCACTGTTTCAACAGAAGCCTTGGGGGCAATGGGCGTGGCAACTGGAGCTGATGAAGAATCCTGCAAGAGAAACAACAAGTTAGAGTATTATGAATCGTTACCTACTCTAAACAAAAAGTTCAAAAACCACAACAAAAAATTAATTAATATAAATATGTTATGTCCATCCACTCCTTTAGTAGGCTCGGTACTCCAGACTGCTTTCTGCACGTGACGAAAGAGGAGCGTGGGAGGAGAGAAGAAAGCCACTCTCTCCTTGTATCACGTGCAGAAAGCAGTATGGAATACCGAGGCTACTACTTTAGCAGAGTGCAGTCAAATGGCAGTCCAAACACAAATTTTCAATATTCACACATATGGGAGTTAAAGAGCTCTAGTTGTTGTAATGTAGCCTCGTTCAATAAATGTGAGTCAAGCTGCAGGCTGCATGGCTCCACAAACCTTGCCAAGCCAGCGTTGTTCAATGAATGTGAGTCAAGATGCGGGCTGGCCTAACAATCTTGCCAAGCCAGCCTCGTACAATGAACGTGAGTCGAGCTACATTAAGACTACACTACAGACTGCACTTGCAGTCCATTATACAATGACAGTAGCATGTAACATTATCAAAATCTTAAACTGTGTTTGTTGTTCATACGTGAAACAAAGACTGCGTACAGGCCCATGAAGAACAAACAACAAGCTTGTGAAATTGACTCCCTTCCCACACTATCCTTCTTCACACCATCATATTTCTGAACATGATCGTTATAATGTTACAAAAAGAAAACACTAGCTGCTTGTTGCCGACCGATGATCAAGATGTAGCACAAAACATTTCTACAGTATACATGACCAAATATATTACACTGTATATCAGCTAACACACCCACCAACTGGGCTGGCTCAGATCAACTCAGTTCAATTTGTTTCTGTGCTAGTGCAAAACAAGGTACAGCCAGACCTCATTATTCTGACCACGTTTGTCCTGCTGGTTTCTGTCGAAGTAATGAGACAGTCAGATTATTGGTAACAAATACAGAGTAGTCACCCATGCATATTGGTTTCACATGTACCTTCCTCAGAATGAGGGTCTTAGATTATCGGGTGTCAGAATAATGAGGTTTGACTGTACAAGAAAAAGTAGTCACTGGTACACAATTTACTGCACCTGTCTGTACAACACTAAATCCTGTTGATTACTAATAATTTCTTATGTTGCCTTTAGGGGCCATCCATAATTGTCGACAGTTTCTACAAAACAAAAAACCTTCGCATGTGGGTGGGTGGGTTGAAAGCCATTTCATTTTGATAAAAAAGTTGATGCTATAGACGGTGTACAGCGCAGTATACATGTAAACTACACTGGCACCCAAGGTCGAAACCAGACATGGTGGCCATACAGAAAACGCTTTTCAATGGGCGGTGCAGTAAGAGTTCTTTCTTCTCGAAATCTGAGAACATTAGTAGTAGTCTCTACTACTGTGTTATTCAGGCACTGTGGAAGTTATCTCCGGTGGATGACAGGAAGGCATTCTTTGAGAAAGCGAAGACCCTGTGAGTTACGAAATACTCGACCACTGAAACGGCACGGAA
The DNA here is from genome assembly GCF_963422355.1 of Corticium candelabrum. Taxonomy (NCBI): domain Eukaryota; kingdom Metazoa; phylum Porifera; class Homoscleromorpha; order Homosclerophorida; family Plakinidae; genus Corticium; species Corticium candelabrum. The sequence goes on along the minus strand of NC_085087.1, from coordinate 6,452,244 downwards.
CCACTGTTCTCTCAAGCAGATCAACTAGGAAATGACAGCCAAGAGTAATTGTTGCCATCGTTTTTGGTCGCTAGGAATCAGAAACTTCGACAGACAGTAATGCAGAGAGACCATATCATGGTTTCAGCATTAAATGTAACTTCGTTTGGTGGGTGGGTGGGGTACAAAAAGAACGAAAGTTTTTCGTTTCATAAAAACTGTGGACAATTACAGACAGGCCCTTACTAAATAAGTTTTGAGTCAAAGTTCTATTCTTTAAAGTTCTGTTTCTATTCATTCTACTCACCTCGGGTACTTGCTGTGGCTTTGCATTGCCATACATAGGATTGTCACTAAATAGAGAATCCTGTTTCTCATAACGTCTAGATGATCCTATTGGATCTTCAGCTGAAGTTTCCAATTTTGTAACATTATCATTTGATGACAAATTAGCTTCAGGATCCTGGTACTTGTAAGGGCTATGTACACAAAAAATTACACACTAGCGACTAATAATGAGGACCTCTTGCATGACAAAAAATCACCTCATGTGGACAGGGTTGGTTTCTGCTACCATTTTATCTACTCAACAATCAGAAGTTAAGATAATATGTTCACAATCTTATCATATACAAAGACTGACCTTGTGTATTCTTCTTTCTACAATAGCACACTACGACAATGATGACACACAATAGAACTATAACTCCCACAGCAATGCCACCGCCAATGACAGGACCATCTTTATTACTGCCACTGAGACTACTTGCATTAAACAAACAGTAATAATGCAGACACAGACAACGTTTCAATATCAAACAACTGAGCAGATGCAAAAGCAAACAAGTACCCAAGCAAGCAGCCAAGCAAGCAGCTAAGCAAGCAAACAAGCAGGCAGACAAGCATAAACACATGAACATCCAATGCTGCAAAATACCTGTCAAAGCCACAAGACTTGATGTGCCTTGAATTTCATTAGCTCCTCAAATCGTGCATGTGTATGCCCCTTCATCTTCCTCATCAAAATCATGAATCAAAAGACTGTTGCCGCTAAATGAGTAGTCGTCGTTGTCTTGAAGTGTTTCTCCGTCCTTAATTTTTGTTTGGCCATCTGACATTTTGAACAGGATCACCAAAATCAGTTTCACACTTCAAAGTAACGACACTTCCGGGTTCAGCAAAATTATTCACAATTGTAACTTTCAAGTCTTGCAACTCTACAATTAATTAAGCAACACTGTAAATAAACAAGAATTACGGCAATGGAAAGAATTACAGTACGAAATGATATTGACCAACAGAAATTCCTACTAGTCAAGCACCTAACCAATCACTGAAGCCCCGTTTATGTGGTGCTTTGTGACCTGGCCTGACTTATGTTTGACTCAGGTCTGACAACAAAAGGATGAAACAAGTTAGGTCCTGGCCTGTCAAGCTCATCTCACGTTCAAATGCTGTGTTATTGCCTTGGCTGGTTATTACCCCGCTTACCAGTTCATCACACTCTACAGTACACCCTCGATTATCTGGACTTCTCCAGAGACAGGTTAGAAGTCCGGATAATCAAAAGTTGATAAAAATCAACAGATTTCCCTCCACTGTACAAGACCACACTCTGTTTCCACACTTACTGTATATCCTTGTCACTAGAAGATTCACCAACAGCTGCCTATTTATTAGATTATTACGTTATCTGTTATGTATTTGTTCATTTGTGATAGGCTGTACACCTACAGTGTATTAGTACGAAGTGAATATATTATAGTTCCTTTATCCGAGAGAACACAAAAAGTTGGGGGACACCGAATTTGTCCAGATAATCGAGAGTGTAATGTACTAAAATTGGCAGCAATTGCTGTTTCATTATCTTGACATTGATTGTAATCAAACAGCAAGATATTTACGAAGTTACACGACTGGCTATTTTGATGCCACATGATCATCTCGCACGCCTAACTTTTGCATATTTTTCAGGAAAAGTCTCTGGTAGCTGTCACAACACACGAGGGGCAGCCTGGGCTTGATGTAGGCTATTTGGCCTCATGTACACAGGACTTTAGTCAATGATATACCACAAAAATAAATCAGGGTATGTACTCGGTAATGATAATCACAACAAGAAAGACCATTAAGAAGGCTTACAACAACTCTGATTGTGTACGAAGTCTTAGGATTCAATCGTTTTATGGTGCAAGTCTCTACCCCTTTTTCTAAAGTTTCTCTCAAGTCTGTCCCCCAATGTACAGTGATTTCTGTCACAGCATCTGAAACGTTACCAATCTGCCAATCAACTTGGATTGTTGTCTCAGATGTTGTGCCGATAGTAACAGTAACAACTGAAACAAATGGCCACATACATCAAACACAAATTGCAACATCTATTCAAGCAAATAAAATCTCCACTAAATGCATCGTGTGTGCATGAGAACAAATAGAATTAAAAATATCTAAACAAATGGCTCTACATTCTGTGCTGTATGACTGACTAGCCCAGACTACCAAACATGTCTCTGTTATTATTATCACTACAGTACATCGATGTAGGACCCAGTAAAGCTAAAGTTACTACATTTATGTAGCCACCCTTTACTGATTACAACGTTCTTACCTTCAGTCTGTGTTGTTCTCTTAATTTCATCAGGATCACCAAAACCGTTAAAATTCCTAGCAGTGACTCTCACTGTGTACTCCTGTCTTGGCATGAGTCCTTCAATAAAAGCCGTTTTTTCTTGCTGATTTTCTTGAAATATTGTGAAATCTCCTGATGCACCAGCACGGTACTCAACTCGGTACCCATCTACACGTACATTCTGTCCTCCAGTGTCTGTTGGTTCCTCTCACTTAACATTGAGACTGTTCTCTGTTACCTCTGTTGTGCCAAGACTGGTCAACTTGCCTGGTACTAACCACAAAACATACACTACACTTATGAACACGCAATAAACAAGTAGGGTTTACACATACTATCTCATACAGCCTAGCCTTGTATCTGCCTCCAAATGTAACTACCACTGTATAAATTAAAATGCCCACTTAAATAATACCTACAAATTTCTTTGTCTCTAAGATCAGCGAATAGCTATAAGAAGAAATAACATCTAACAAGTTGCTGTTGCAGGCACCAAACATGAAGAGCACAGTGTACACAGCAAAGCAAGAATATAGTGTACAGTATCTAACTTCTACTACTAACAAACTTTTCAATCATGCCTGTCTTTACTGTTCATATTCTTTTCTACTTTCTGCCTACTAGATTACAACGAGAGGCGACTCCACTGTGGTTGTCATTATAGACTTCATCTGTCACACTCGCAAGTGCATGGATTCAAATGGGACCGACTAGTCACACTTGCAATTAGAGGGCTGTGTACCAGATTATACATCTATATCTATTTCATTGCTTCTACCTGTAAAGACCAAAATTCAGTTTAGCAAATACGCTCTGTTCCTACTAAATTCTGATCTAAAATGATATGCGGCAACTACAGATTGATAGTGTATGCTAATAGATTAATTCAAATCTAAATCCAGAAAGTTGATTTCTACTACGACATGTATAGCACAAACGCAAACCTGTGTTCTTGAATCTATAGGAATTTACAGCCAGCAATAATGACAACATATGTATGTACAAAGTCAATACAAGATAAACACATTTTACATTTAATACTTAAATTACATTTCCAGATCACACATGCCGACTAATGAAACAAATCAACAACTGTACAGAAGTTCCTGTGTTCTGAAGTATCCTCATTAGTAAGACAAACTAATTAAATGTAAGATACTGTTAAATTGATCATAGATATTATACTGCTCATTACCTGTTGTGTCAGTTGTAAACGATACTTTGTTTGATGGAGGTGATTGATATGGTCCCGAGTTTCTTGCATACACTACCACCTTATAATTGGCACCTTTCAATAAACCAGTCAGTGTCCCTGATGTGGCAACTCCATCTGTATATTGCGATTTCTCCTGATTATTATAACTGTAAACCATCTCATAGTGTGTTATGTTGCCTTCATTGCTGGCTAAAAGACTTTCATTGACAATCTAATAATTGAAACAAATAGTTGTCAAGGATATCTTGCATATATAAGGAGTTGACTTACTTTCCAAGTCAGCTTTGCTGATACGGCTTTAACTTCACTATAGCTAAGCTCAGTTGGACCAAGAGATGGAGCTACATAACAAGATGCCATAGAATGTTCAACAACTGCAAGCATTATATACTGAGACGTCAAATGACTGAAACAACCACGCAAAAGTGCAAGCAGACGTAACAACAATGTCCACATACACAACCAATAAAACACACTGTTGTGTTGTACATGTAGTATTTCTTACCATTAGGATGTGTTATCAGTTTTTCTATGTCACTGAATTCGCCTTCTCCAATAGCATTCCTGGCTCTCACTCTAAAGTCATAATCAGTCAAAGGCATCAACCCATCGACCAGCTGTTCTGTCGTAGTTCCATCACTAAAATTTCTAGCAATCATCCAATCACTAGATCCGGTCTGTCTATAGATAACTTCATATCCATTGATTGGACTGAAGTTCTCAGATCCAGATATCCATGACAAAGTGATAGAAATATTTGTTTTCTCCTTAGCCGTCAAGTTAGTCGATGCATCAGGTGAAACTAAAATATAAATACCAAATTGTTATTACAATTTTTCTGATTATTCTGTCCAACTGGTTAGCATAGTTGTGACAAGATTGATTGTGAAGTAACTTCCTTACTTTTTCTGTCTATTTATAAACAACAAACAAATGCCTTCACTATTCTAAGCAAAACTACATCTAGATAATATAATCTGCTTCCAAAGTGATATGAACATCTTTGTCAGCTGTACAACTAAGACAAATAAAGAATGAGTCAAGTCCATTGTAGATAGCTAGGAATCTGAGGTTGTCTTTTCATCATGCAGGTAAGTATTGATAATCCTTCAAAATAAGATCCATCATGTGATAGGCATAACTCTTTCTATAATACCTTGTTTCTTGATCATATAGTCACAAGTGTGAAAGCAAGATTCTCTCAATAGCATTTACATTACCAAAGACTACAATAAAACTACAGTGACTTTCTATAACTATATAGAACAATACAACTAAAACACAGTATACCTGCCTTAACCAGACTGTGCTCCTGCCTTACAAGACAGTACGTGTTAGGAGCCACGCAAGCTAATCAGCTGCATTTATTACAAAGTCTTGTCATCACCATCCTTTGCAGGCAGGCTAAACTGATGTAGAAAAAGAAAGCAATGACCTTCTGCTGTCATCCCTATTCCCCATTTAAAACAATAAGCAATAATGCTCAGAACTATGTCGAATCACACCCAGCCTTCTGTAAGACCTGAAAGTGTATCAGCTTATGAAGGGTAAGAGTTCTCTACTGTCACATTTGATGTAAAACCTCTAACTGCTGGCTCTACCAACCAAGTAATTACCTCCTTATAGCACAACATACCTCTCACTTGAAGAACAACTGTATCCATGTCCACTCCTGCATCATTCTTTCCTTCACACGTGTAAGTGCCCGTGTCGATTTTCTTTGCCGATGTGATAGTCAATGTATTGCTTCCTTGTTCACCAGCCTTTGCATTTGGTCATCACAAAACCACCGAATTCGTGGCACTGGAATGCCTGTAGACTCGCATATAAATGTGATGTTATCCATTTGACTGATTGTGTGAGTGTTTTGTCTGTTTAGAATGAGACTATGAGGAGCAACTATAATACAAAAGATGGCACCATGCAACACTTGTGCACATGGAAAGATTGACATGCCAACCAACATACAACAACACGTTAGAACACAAATCAAAAAACAGAAGACATTCATATCTATATGTCTATGTGTATTGTCTACACACCCAAAGAAACTGACTACTTGCCACACACACACACACACACACACACACACACACACACACACACACACACACACACACACACACACACACACACACACACACACACACACACACACACACACACACACACACACACACACACACACACACACACACACACACACACACACACACACACACACACACACACACACACACACACACACAAGTTAAAGTGACCAAATAAACAGACAAATAAGCAAACTTGTATACTTAACGAGAACACTCACAGAGTCAAGTGCATACCTTAGCCACATAACTGGTAACATTTTAAAAATTTCTGAGTTTGTCTATTGGACGTCCTGACAACCGGATGTTCTGTATAAACCAATCCTTCTCTTTATTCTCATGTTAAAAAACCGCAAATGACATGTTTTCTTCATGTCATTCTGTGCATGCTACAGTAGACAGTGATCGATCTGCTATGCCATAAAAAACAGCACAAGAGAGGTACATCTAATGAGCAAAAATCCTCTCTCAAAACATTCTAAGAGACGATGACAATATTACTTATTATAGGAAAACGTTATCAGCATGAAAGAGTAAACATCAAAGTGACTCTGGTCGTGTTGTCAAATAATTTTATGCAAAGGTTGACCCCTCAAAAAACATCTGGCTTCTAGTGTCACAATTACCTCCTTAATTAAGCAAATAATTCTAGGTTGGGCCAAGGCCAACCTTTGGTGAAAATGTCATCCAGTACTTTATTTGTAATCCTGCTAACAAACAAGCAAACAAACAACAAACAAACAAACAAATGAAAGCAAAAACATAACTACTTTGGCAGAGGTGACTACAGACTATAGCCACTAACGACAGAAGACTATACAACAACATACCAACTTAAACATTTACTCACTTTGAACTGTAAAATACACTGTCCCACTTCTACGTCCAGCCTTGTTTTCACCAACACACTCGTATAGCCCAGCATCAGTTTCTTTGACTTTGTCAATAGTATAGCTCACAGTTTTTGTAAGTGAGGCATTTTTCAGTATCTCTCCTGTTTTCTGCCGCCTGAGGAACAGATAAGAAGGATCTGGTTTAGCTCCAGGAGATCCACAAGTAATTGTCACGGAATCCAACAAGTTGGTATTAGGAGCAGTAAACTGACTGATGGTAGGACCAACTGAAACAAAGAAGTTCGTGTATATTGAAATGCACTACTTGCATGCACACACACACACACACACACACACACACACACACACACACACACACACACACACACATGCATGCATGCATGCATGCACACACAAACACACACAGACACACACACATGCATGCATGCATGCATGCACACACAAACACACACAGACACACACACACACACACACACAGACACACACACACACACACACACACACACACACACACACACACACACACACACACAAAGTCCCAGATAATTATCTTAATAGTCTGGGTAAAATGGACAAGCGGAGACACTGTCTAGCTAAACATGATTAGAGTTTAAACATGTTTAGAGAGCAACAAAAAGGTGGAGACACAGCCATAGTCACTTAGAATGAAATTAACGCCCCGCCCATAATTTCTGTTCAAAATAGAATCACTGCTTCACCCGAAAATATTCAGATTCTGAGGATATACAGTATCAGGAAAGCGTTGTTGCATTGGTATCTGTTTAGTTTGCAACGTGGACAACACAAGGACTGCACACACGTATAAAAGTCTAGCAACATCGATTTCACTCACCTGCAAGCTCCAACTTGTCACTGTTGCAGTACACTGCCACACGCCTTCGTATTTCTTACTGAATCTGTCAATCTTGAGCTTCAACGTCCCAAGTTCAATCGTGACGAGAAGATCATTCTGAAACTTCAGGAGCACATTTCCAAAAATGTTTCCATCAAACGATCTAACCTGATACGCAGGAGTGAACGTGTCATTCCGCTTGCACAGCAATGTAACACTCGTATTCTCGACTACGATAAAGTTAATAGGGTAGACAGTCCATCCACCACTCAGTGTAACATTCTCATACAGATTCAGAGTCTGACTGCCTGCATACAAAAACAATTAACTAAAATTTCAGTAGTGCATGCGAGCCTCGGGCTAACTACTAAAACTTTTTAGAAAGGAGAGACAAGCATGAAAGCACGCAACAGCGTCCGCTTCTCGCTGCATTCGCTGTCAACGACACCCAACCCGCCTACACAAAACACGTGCCGAGGTGAGAGTGTCTGTAACGCTTACTTGACATGTACAGCAACCGTAGAGCAAAACAAATCACTATTTGCAACACAATCATGATGGTGACGGTAAACCAGGCGGAGACACTTCTATCCGACCTTCGTTGCTGTTGGTTCAAATAAAACGTCAAGACGTTATGTCCTCAACCGCTCTTAGGTAATAATTTAAAAACTTGGAAGATTGATCGTTCCAGCGAGCGGTGCCCGGATGTTGTCGACGCTCTAAAGTTCGTATCCACGTGACGTTGGCAGGCCAACATTCCTCGAGAGACGAAGGACAGTTTGCGATACTAAACCTTAAGCTTCAGAAATGTAGCTACTTGCAATTGCTACAAAAAAGGTGGTGGTGGTGTGTGGGGCGTAACCGTAACGAATGGCAGCTCCATATTAATTAACTAGTTGCTATTTGTGTGTGTGTGTGTGTGTGTGTGTGTGTGTGTGTGTGTGTGTGTGTGTGTGTGTGTGTGTGTGTGTGTGTGTGTGTGTGTGTGTGTGTGTGTGTGTGTGTGTGTGTGTGTGTGTGTGTGTGTGTGTGTGTGTGTGTGTGTGTGTGTGTGTGTGTGTGTGTGTGTGTGTGTGTGTGTGTGTGTGTGTGTGTGTGTGTGTGTGTGTGTGTGTGTGTGTGTGTGTGTGTGTGTGTGTGTGTGTGTGTGTGTGTGTGTGTGTGTGTGTGTGTGTGTGTGTGTGTGTGTGTGTGTGTGTGTGTGTGTGTGTGTGTGTGTGTGTGTGTGTGTGTGTGTGTGTGTGTGTGTGTGTGTGTGTGTGTGTGTGTGTGTGTGTGTGTGTGTGTGTGTGTGTGTGTGTGTGTGTGTGTGTGTGTGTGTGTGTGTGTGTGTGTGTGTGTGTGTGTGTGTGTGTGTGTGTGTGTGTGTGTGTGTGTGTGTGTGTGTGTGTGTGTGTGTGTGTGTGTGTGTGTGTGTGTGTGTGTGTGTGTGTGTGTGTGTGTGTGTGTGTGTGTGTGTGTGTGTGTGTGTGTGTGTGTGTGTGTGTGTGTGTGTGTGTGTGTGTGTGTGTGTGTGTGTGTGTGTGTGTGTGTGTGTGTGTGTGTGTGTGTGTGTGTGTGTGTGTGTGTGTGTGTGTGTGTGTGTGTGTGTGTGTGTGTGTGTGTGTGTGTGTGTGTGTGTGTGTGTGTGTGTGTGTGTGTGTGTGTGTGTGTGTGTGTGTGTGTGTGTGTGTGTGTGTGTGTGTGTGTGTGTGTGTGTGTGTGTGTGTGTGTGTGTGTGTGTGTGTGTGTGTGTGTGTGTGTGTGTGTGTGTGTGTGTGTGTGTGTGTGTGTGTGTGTGTGTGTGTGTGTGTGTGTGTGTGTGTGTGTGTGTGTGTGTGTGTGTGTGTGTGTGTGTGTGTGTGTGTGTGTGTGTGTGTGTGTGTGTGTGTGTGTGTGTGTGTGTGTGTGTGTGTGTGTGTGTGTGTGTGTGTGTGTGTGTGTGTGTGTGTGTGTGTGTGTGTGTGTGTGTGTGTGTGTGTGTGTGTGTGTGTGTGTGTGTGTGTGTGTGTGTGTGTGTGTGTGTGTGTGTGTGTGTGTGTGTGTGTGTGTGTGTGTGTGTGTGTGTGTGTGTGTGTGTGTGTGTGTGTGTGTGTGTGTGTGTGTGTGTGTGTGTGTGTGTGTGTGTGTGTGTGTGTGTGTGTGTGTGTGTGTGTGTGTGTGTGTGTGTGTGTGTGTGTGTGTGTGTGTGTGTGTGTGTGTGTGTGTGTGTGTGTGTGTGTGTGTGTGTGTGTGTGTGTGTGTGTGTGTGTGTGTGTGTGTGTGTGTGTGTGTGTGTGTGTGTGTGTGTGTGTGTGTGTGTGTGTGTGTGTGTGTGTGTGTGTGTGTGTGTGTGTGTGTGTGTGTGTGTGTGTGTGTGTGTGTGTGTGTGTGTGTGTGTGTGTGTGTGTGTGTGTGTGTGTGTGTGTGTGTGTGTGTGTGTGTGTGTGTGTGTGTGTGTGTGTGTGTGTGTGTGTGTGTGTGTGTGTGTGTGTGTGTGTGTGTGTGTGTGTGTGTGTGTGTGTGTGTGTGTGTGTGTGTGTGTGTGTGTGTGTGTGTGTGTGTGTGTGTGTGTGTGTGTGTGTGTGTGTGTGTGTGTGTGTGTGTGTGTGTGTGTGTGTGTGTGTGTGTGTGTGTGTGTGTGTGTGTGTGTGTGTGTGTGTGTGTGTGTGTGTGTGTGTGTGTGTGTGTGTGTGTGTGTGTGTGTGTGTGTGTGTGTGTGTGTGTGTGTGTGTGTGTGTGTGTGTGTGTGTGTGTGTGTGTGTGTGTGTGTGTGTGTGTGTGTGTGTGTGTGTGTGTGTGTGTGTGTGTGTGTGTGTGTGTGTGTGTGTGTGTGTGTGTGTGTGTGTGTGTGTGTGTGTGTGTGTGTGTGTGTGTGTGTGTGTGTGTGTGTGTGTGTGTGTGTGTGTGTGTGTGTGTGTGTGTGTGTGTGTGTGTGTGTGTGTGTGTGTGTGTGTGTGTGTGTGTGTGTGTGTGTGTGTGTGTGTGTGTGTGTGTGTGTGTGTGTGTGTGTGTGTGTGTGTGTGTGTGTGTGTGTGTGTGTGTGTGTGTGTGTGTGTGTGTGTGTGTGTGTGTGTGTGTGTGTGTGTGTGTGTGTGTGTGTGTGTGTGTGTGTGTGTGTGTGTGTGTGTGTGTGTGTGTGTGTGTGTGTGTGTGTGTGTGTGTGTGTGTGTGTGTGTGTGTGTGTGTGTGTGTGTGTGTGTGTGTGTGTGTGTGTGTGTGTGTGTGTGTGTGTGTGTGTGTGTGTGTGTGTGTGTGTGTGTGTGTGTGTGTGTGTGTGTGTGTGTGTGTGTGTGTGTGTGTGTGTGTGTGTGTGTGTGTGTGTGTGTGTGTGTGTGTGTGTGTGTGTGTGTGTGTGTGTGTGTGTGTGTGTGTGTGTGTGTGTGTGTGTGTGTGTGTGTGTGTGTGTGTGTGTGTGTGTGTGTGTGTGTGTGTGTGTGTGTGTGTGTGTGTGTGTGTGTGTGTGTGTGTGTGTGTGTGTGTGTGTGTGTGTGTGTGTGTGTGTGTGTGTGTGTGTGTGTGTGTGTGTGTGTGTGTGTGTGTGTGTGTGTGTGTGTGTGTGTGTGTGTGTGTGTGTGTGTGTGTGTGTGTGTGTGTGTGTGTGTGTGTGTGTGTGTGTGTGTGTGTGTGTGTGTGTGTGTGTGTGTGTGTGTGTGTGTGTGTGTGTGTGTGTGTGTGTGTGTGTGTGTGTGTGTGTGTGTGTGTGTGTGTGTGTGTGTGTGTGTGTGTGTGTGTGTGTGTGTGTGTGTGTGTGTGTGTGTGTGTGTGTGTGTGTGTGTGTGTGTGTGTGTGTGTGTGTGTGTGTGTGTGTGTGTGTGTGTGTGTGTGTGTGTGTGTGTGTGTGTGTGTGTGTGTGTGTGTGTGTGTGTGTGTGTGTGTGTGTGTGTGTGTGTGTGTGTGTGTGTGTGTGTGTGTGTGTGTGTGTGTGTGTGTGTGTGTGTGTGTGTGTGTGTGTGTGTGTGTGTGTGTGTGTGTGTGTGTGTGTGTGTGTGTGTGTGTGTGTGTGTGTGTGTGTGTGTGTGTGTGTGTGTGTGTGTGTGTGTGTGTGTGTGTGTGTGTGTGTGTGTGTGTGTGTGTGTGTGTGTGTGTGTGTGTGTGTGTGTGTGTGTGTGTGTGTGTGTGTGTGTGTGTGTGTGTGTGTGTGTGTGTGTGTGTGTGTGTGTGTGTGTGTGTGTGTGTGTGTGTGTGTGTGTGTGTGTGTGTGTGTGTGTGTGTGTGTGTGTGTGTGTGTGTGTGTGTGTGTGTGTGTGTGTGTGTGTGTGTGTGTGTGTGTGTGTGTGTGTGTGTGTGTGTGTGTGTGTGTGTGTGTGTGTGTGTGTGTGTGTGTGTGTGTGTGTGTGTGTGTGTGTGTGTGTGTGTGTGTGTGTGTGTGTGTGTGTGTGTGTGTGTGTGTGTGTGTGTGTGTGTGTGTGTGTGTGTGTGTGTGTGTGTGTGTGTGTGTGTGTGTGTGTGTGTGTGTGTGTGTGTGTGTGTGTGTGTGTGTGTGTGTGTGTGTGTGTGTGTGTGTGTGTGTGTGTGTGTGTGTGTGTGTGTGTGTGTGTGTGTGTGTGTGTGTGTGTGTGTGTGTGTGTGTGTGTGTGTGTGTGTGTGTGTGTGTGTGTGTGTGTGTGTGTGTGTGTGTGTGTGTGTGTGTGTGTGTGTGTGTGTGTGTGTGTGTGTGTGTGTGTGTGTGTGTGTGTGTGTGTGTGTGTGTGTGTGTGTGTGTGTGTGTGTGTGTGTGTGTGTGTGTGTGTGTGTGTGTGTGTGTGTGTGTGTGTGTGTGTGTGTGTGTGTGTGTGTGTGTGTGTGTGTGTGTGTGTGTGTGTGTGTGTGTGTGTGTGTGTGTGTGTGTGTGTGTGTGTGTGTGTGTGTGTGTGTGTGTGTGTGTGTGTGTGTGTGTGTGTGTGTGTGTGTGTGTGTGTGTGTGTGTGTGTGTGTGTGTGTGTGTGTGTGTGTGTGTGTGTGTGTGTGTGTGTGTGTGTGTGTGTGTGTGTGTGTGTGTGTGTCACTCGCAACAGAATGTGTAGATATTACTTCACTCTTTCAGTCTCTTCTCATATGACATCAAAATCATTTCTGCTCTTCATCAGAATATCATGCCAATTATTGTTGCAGTCAGTGTTCGAAATTTTACAGCAGACGTAGTCATCATTTTGGCCACCACACAAAATATTCAGTCGCCAAGGAGTTTAATACTTTTACATATATTTCAAAATATCAAATACTGAACTGATTGTTCTGGTAAGTAAACAATATCTCAAGACTCTCAGTCTGACCTATTCTACTCTACAGCATAGAAGCAAAAAATTATTGGATCCACCATAGCTAGCTTGAGTGACTTTAGTCGTCAGGATGGCAACCTCGCTGGTATAACTGGTTGTCACAAAAATTCAGTTAGTCGTCAAATAACAACTTGACGACCACTTTCTCAAACACTGTCCAGTGTACGCTACCTACTGCAAAGGTATGCTGTAAAGTTTATAAGCTTTACCATCTGAATGCAACAATTACTGAGATGATATATAGTAATGCTTGACAGCTGTGCTGCATTGTAAAGAAGTCACTGTAAATAACCTCTACTGGTAGATAACCACTGTTATACTAGCCCGACAAAGCAAGTAACAAAACAACTGAAGCGTTCAAACCACGTATCAACATACAATTAGAGTCTTCAAACAACTTCACACTGTTTTCTCCTCAACATAACGATCAATAGAATGATAACCATTATGCTAATTCCAAGTATCACTCCGACAGCAATAGCAGCTATTGTACCGCCTGAAAGGCCACTATTCTTGCCTTCAACAGGAATATCTAATCAAAAATAAAACCCATTTCAACCAAGCACCAAAGCATGCAAACAAGTCTAAAACACAACTAAACATACAAACAGCAAATAAACACAAAAATGTTCATACCAACTGTAACTTTGTTTGACGTAATCTCATTGACTTTGCAAACGATGATTGCCTCGTTTAGCTCTTCTGAGTATGTCACAGTCAAGACGTTGTCTTGCACTGTAATGGACCCTGTGCTTGATACAACTTCATTATTAACCCTCCACTCAACTGGTGGTGGTGGTGGAGCACCACTAGAAGTTAGACATATAGCCGTGCCAAGTGCATCTTTGTCAACACGAAGCGTCTCTGGTGGACGAAGTACGATGGCAGTAAGTGCTAGAACAGGCAAGTAACAACATGACAAGTTCAGACAAAATAGCTTTCTCAATATGTTCAAGCATATACACAAACTGTGACTGTACCAAACGACAACCACACAAACAGGCATGTTGACAAACACATAACCAAACAACGACTTGAACCCTTCAAACAACTACATCATTTAAGTGTTAGTCTCTAATAATTCTGTTGCACCGAGGCATTCAAGTTATTTTTAGTATCTCAATTGTTTAATGTATATAATATAGCAAGCACATTATGCATGTCCATTCACCTTTCGTTTCAACTTCTTCAGTCGCCTCCCGCTCTTGACCATTAAGAAGACTTACGACAACTCTGATTGTGTATGAAGTCTTAGGATTCAGTTGTTTTATGGTGTAAGTCTCTATCCCTTTTTCTAAAGTTTCACTCAACTTGGTCCCCCAATGTACAGTAATATCTGTCACAAAATCCGTGACGTTACCAATCTGCCAAACTACTTGGACTGTTGTCTCAGTTGTTGTGCCGATAGTAACAGTAACAGCTGAAACAAACGGCCACATACATCAAACACAAAATGCAACATTTATTCAAGCAAATAATATCTCCACTAAATGCATCGTGTGTGCATGAAAACAAATAGAATTAAAAATATCTATACAAATGACTTTACATTCCTTGCTGCGTGACTGACTAGCCCAGACTACTAAACATGTCCTTGTTATTATCACTACAGTACATCGATGCAGGAACCGGTAAAGTTAAAGTTACTACATTTTGTAGCCACCCTTTACTCATTACAACGTTCTTACCTTCAGTCGATGTTGTTCTCTTAATTTCATCATGTACACCAAAACCGTTGACATTCCTAGCAGTGACTCTCACTGTGTACTCCTGTCTTGGCATGAGTCTTTCAATAAGAGCCATTGTTTCTTGCTGATTTTCTTGAAGTATTGTGAAAGCTCCTGATACACCAGCACGGTACTCAACTCTGTACCCATCTATACGTACATTCTGTCCTCCAGTGTCTGTTGGTTCCTCCCACGTAACATTGAGACTGTTCTCTGTTACCTTTGTTGTGCCAAGACTGGTCACCTTGCCTGGTACTAACCACAAAACACCACAAGTACACTCATGAACATGCAACAAACAAGTAGGGTTTACACAAATCATCTCAAAGAATCTTTAAAAGATGGTATTATTGTATCTGCCAACAAATGTATGTTGGCAAGTAGAGGTGACTGCTACATACTGCCAGTGTGTGTGTGTGTGTGTGTGTGTGTGTGTGTGTGTGTGTGTGTGTGTGTGTGTGTGTGTGTGTGTGTGTGTGTGTGTGTGTGTGTGTGTGTGTGTGTGTGTGTGTGTGTGTGTAGATTACAATGAGATGCGACTCCACTGTAGTTCTCATTATAGACTTCATCTGTCACACTCGTAATTAATTAAGTGCATGGACTGAAACGAGATGCAACTACACTTACAGGGCTGTGTACCAGATTATACATCTATATTTATTTCATTGTTCATACCCATAAAGACCAAAATCTAGTTTAGAAAATCATTCCGTTCCTATTAAATTATGAACTACAGACTGATAGTGTAACAGTATGCTAATAGATTAATTCAAATCTAAATCCAGAGAGTTGATTTGACGAGATGTATAGCACAAACGCAAACATGTGTTCCTTGAATCTAAAGGAATGTACAGCCAGCTACAATGACAACATATGTATGTACAAAGTCAAATTACAAGATAAACATATTTTACATTTAATACTTAAATTACATTTCCAGATCACAAATGTCGACTAATGAATACAAATCAACAACTGTACAAAAGTTCCTGTGTTCTGAAGTATTGTCATTAGTAAGACAAACTAATTAAGTGTAAGACACTGTTAAATTGATCATAGATATTTATAATAATAATAGTTATACTGCTCATTACCTGTTGTGCTAGTTGTAAACAATACTTCGTTTGATGGAGGTGATCGATATGGTCCTGAGTTTCTTGCATACACTACTACATTATAAGCGGCACCTTTCAATAAACCAGTCAGTGTCCCTGACGGAGTAGCTCCATTTGCATATTGCAATTTCTCTTCCATATTACTTTGATTATTATAACTGTAAGCCATCTCATAGTATGTTATGTTGCCTTCATTGCTGGATAAAAGATTTTCATTGACAATCTAATAATTGAAACAAATAGTTGTCAAGAATATCTTGCAGATATAAGGAGTTGACTTACTTTCCAAGTCAGCTGTGCTGATACGGCTTTAACTTCACTATAGCTAAGCTCAGTTGGACCAAGAGACAGAGCTACAAAACAAGACGCCATACAAAGTTCAACAACTGCAAGCATTATATACTGAGACGTCAAATGACTGAAACAAGCAAACAGAAGTGCAAGCAGACGTAACAACCATGTCCACATACATAACCAATAAAACACACTGTTGTGTTGTACATTAAAATTTCTTACCATTAGGATGTGTTATCAGTTTTTCCATGTCACTGAATTCTCCTTCTCCAATAGCATTCCTGGCTCTCACTCTAAAGTCATAATCAGTCAAAGGCATCAACCCATCGACCAGCTGTTCTGTTGTGGCTCCGTCACTGAAATTTCTAGCAATCATCCAATCACTAGATCCGGTCTGTCTATAGATCACTTCATATCCATTGATTGGACTGATGTTCTCAGATCCAGATATCCATGACAAAGTGATAGAAATATTTGTTTTCTCCTTAGCCGTCAAGTTAGTCGGTGCATCAGGTGGAACTAAAATATAAATACCAAATTGTTATTACAATTTTTGATTATTCTGTCCAACTGGTTAGCATAGTTGTGACAAGATCGATTATGAAGTCACTTCCTTACTCTTTCTGTCTATTTATAAACAACAAACAAATGCCTTCACTATTCTAAGCAAAACGACATCTAGATAACACAATCTGCTTCCAAAGTGATATGAACATCTTTGTCAGCTGTACAACTAAGATGAGTAAAGAATGAGTCAAGTCCATTGTAGATAGCTAGGAATCTGAGGTTGTCTTTCATCATGCAGGTAAGTATTGATAATCCTTCAAAATAAGATCCATCATGTGATAGACATAACTCTTTCTATAATATCTTGTTTCTTGATCAAATAGTCACAAGTGTGAAAGCAAGATTCTCTCAATAGCATTTACATTACCAAAGACTACAATAAAACCACAGTGACTTTCTATAGCTACTAGAATTTTAAAACTCTTTGTCTGAAAAAAGAAATAGATTAGAGATTGTATAAAAAGTAGAAGAAACAAGATCTATAGATAATATAAACCAAAGCCAGACATCATTAGTGAATCCTTCCACCACACTAAATGTAATATGTAGGGAATGTGGTTGGAAGGATTCACTAGTGATGTCTGGCTTTGGTTCATATTATCTATAGATCTTGTTTCTATTACTTTTTTTACAATCCCTACGTCTAGTTCTTTTTTGAGAGAAAAAGTTTTTAAAATTCTAGTTTGGTAAGTTCTTAAAAGTGGGAAAGCACAACCTACTCCATTAATTATAAACAAAGGTAGCCTAACAAAAATACACATTCCTAAATCATACTTGGAATACATGTATAGTCACACATCTTGAGCCCTTATAACAAAATGCAACATTTATTCAAGCAAATAATACACACACACACACACACACACACACACACACACACACACACACACACACACACACACACACACACACACACACACACACACACACACACTAAATGCATCATGTAAGCATGAGAACAAATAGAATTAAAAATATCTATACAAATAGCTCTACATTACTTGCTATGTGACTGACTAGCCCAGACTACTAAACATGTCCTTGTTATTAACACTACAGTACATCAATTAATGCAAGAACCAGTAAAGCTAAAGTACTACATTTGTGTAGCCACCCTTTACTGATTACACTGTTCTTACCTTCAGTCGATGTTGTTCTCTTAATTTCATCAGGATCACCAAAACCCTTGCCATTCCTAGCAGTGACTCTCACTGTGTACTCCTGTCTTGGCATGAGTCCTTCAATAAGAACCGTTTTTTCTTGCTGATTTTCTTGAAATATTGTGAAAGCTCCTGATACACCAGCGCGGTACTCAACTCTGTACCCATCTATACGTACATTCTGTCCTCCAGTGTCTGTTGGTTCCTCCCACGTAACATTGAAACTGTTCCCTGTTACCTCTGTTGTGCCAAGACTGGTCACCTTGCCTGGTACTAACCACAAATACCACAAGTACACTCATGAACATAAAACAAACAAGTAGGGTTTACACAAATTATCTCAAAGAATCTTTAAAAGATGGTCTTATTGTACTGTCAACAAATATAAGTTGGTAAGTAGAGGTGACTGCATGCTAAATACTGCTTGCCTGTGTGTGTGTGTGTGTGTGTGTGTGTGTGTGTGCGTGTGTGTGTGTGTGTGTGTGTGTGTGTGTGTGTGTGTGTGTGTGTGTGTGTGTGTGTGTGTGTGTGTGTGTGTGTGTGTGTGTGTGTGTGTGCGAGTGTGTGTGTGTGTGTGTGTGTGTGTGTGTGCGAGTGTGTGTGTGTGTGTGTGTGTGTGTGTGTGTGTGTGTGTGTGTGTGTGCGAGTGTGTGTGTGTGTGTGTGTGTGTGTGTGTGTGTGTGTGTGTGTGTGTGTGTGTGTGTGTGTGTGTGTGTGTGTGTGTGTGTAGATTACAATGAGACGCGACTCCACTGTAGTTCTCATTATAGACTTCATCTGTCACACTCGCAATTAATTAAGTGCATGGACTGAAACGAGATGCAACTACACTTACAGGGCTGTGTACCAGATTATACATCTATATTTATTTCATTGTTCATACCCTTAAAGACTCAAATCTAGTTTAGTAAATCATTCCGTTCCTATTAAATTATGAACTACAGACTGATACTATAACAGTATGCTAATAGATTAATTCAAATCTAAATCCAGAGAGTTGATTTGACTAGGAGATGTATAGCACAAACGCAGACATGTGTTTCTTGAATCTAAAAGGAATGTACAGCCAGCTACAATGACAACAATGTATGTACAAAGTCAATACAAGATAAACATATTTTACATTTAATACTTAAATTACATTTCCAGATCACAAGTGTCAACTAACGGAAACAAATCAACAACTGTACAGAAGTTCTTGTGTTCTGAAGTATCCTCATTAGTAAGACAAACTAATTAGGTGTAAGATACTGTTAAATTGATCATAGATATTATACTGCTCATTACCTGTTGTGCTAGTTGTAAACGACACTTCATTTGATGGAGGTGATCGATATAGTCCTGAGTTTCTGCCATACACTACCACCTTATAAGTGGAACCTTTCAATAAACCAGTCAGTGTCCCTGACGGAGTAGCTCCATTTGTATATTGCGATTTCTCTTCCATATTACTTTGATTATTATAACTGTAAGCCATCTCATAGTATGTTATGCTGCCTTCATTGCTGGATAAAAGACTTTCATTGACAATCTAATAATTGAAACAAATAGTTGTCGAGAATATCTTGCATATGTAAGGAGTTGACTTACTTTCCAAGTCAGCTGTGCTGATACGGCTTTAACTTCACTATAGCTAAGCTCAGTTGGACCAAGAGACGGAGCTACAAAACAAGACGCCATATAAAGTTCAACAACTGCAAGCATTATATACTGAGACGTCAAATGACTGAAACAAGCAAACAGAAGTGCAAGCAGACGTAACAACCATGTCCACATACACAACCAACCAATAAAACACACTGTTGTGTTGTACATTTAGTATTTCTTACCATTAGGATGTGTTATCAGTTTTTCTATGTCACTGAGTTCTCCTTCTCCGATAGCATTTCTGGCTCTCACTCTAAAGTCATAATCAGTCAACGGTATCAACCCATCGACCAGCTGTTCTGTTGCGACTCCGTCCCTGAAATTCCTAGCAATCATCCAATCACTAGATCCGGTCTGTCTATAAGTCACTTCATATCCATTGATTGGACTGAAGTTCTCAGATCCAGATATCCATGACAAAGTGATAGAAATATTTGTTTTTTCCTTAGCTGTCAAGTTGGTCGGTGCATCAGGTGGAGCTAAAATATAAATACCAAATTGTTATTACAATTTTTGATTATTCTGTCCAACTGGCTAGCATAGATGTGACAAGATCGATTATGAAGTCACTTCCTAACTCTTTCTGTCTATTTATAAACAACAAACAAATGCCTTCACTATTCTAAGCAAAACTACATCTAGATAAAATAATCTGCTTCCAAAGTGATATGAACATCTTTGTCAGCTGTACAACTAAGACAAGTAAAGAATGAGTCAAGTCCATTGTAGATAGCTAGGAATCTGAGGTTGTTTTTTCATCATGCAGGTAAGTATTGACAATCCTTCAAAATAAGATCAATAGGCAGATCCAGGGGAGGTTCAATTGGTTCCATTGAATCCCATCAGCTGTCGTCGACTTCTGATTCTCAACTCGTTATGATTACCGGTAGTACATATATGTAGCCGCGCATGGTTTGGTACAGTTTCAGTAACAGTTTTTCTCAATCATTGCTGATGAAGTAACAGACGTTTCGAACAAAGAGCAATGCTCACTATGTATACGTTATGTTCTGAACAATGATGTCAATGAAACGTTCATTAGCTTTGTGGAAGTAGAGAGAATCACTGGAAAAGTACTGGCTACTACCATACTGCAGTGTCTGGAATCTTGGGGACTGTCTCCTTCTGATCTGCAAGGTCAGTGCTACAAGGGTGGTTCGAATATGGCTGGTGTGTGGTCAGGGTGTAGGTCTGTTGTGCAAGCGCAGGCTCCTAAGGCCATCTACGTTTACTGTGCTGCACATTGGCTAAATCTTGCAGTCGTGTCAGCCTGCAAGATACAGGAGTTCCAGAATACAGAAATATGTGGGAGAGATAGCCAGATTCTTTAGACTGTCAGCGAAACGGCAGCGTTTCTTTAAAAAGCTGTAGATGTCACTTTTCTGGAAATGTCAGGCAAAAATTGAAGATGTGTGCAGAACCCGTTGGATTCAGCGCATTGATGCTCATGTGGTCTTCCTGAAGCTCCTCCCCATCATGCACATGGTTTTTCAAGTCATTATTTCTCCATGACAGTTTGAGTGTCTGGGTGCAGCAGATTGGAGCTGGGATAAGGAAACGATTGCTAAAGCTAATGGCTTTCTATATCAAATGAAGTCTTCTTCCTTTCTCCTCTGCTTTAAAATCCTACTACACGTTTTGTCATGCCTCAGAGGACTGACAGTCAAGCTACAGATGCAGAGTGCAGATGACCTGTTTGCTAACAGGAAGTCGATACTGTGCTTTCAATTCTAAAGCATGAAGAGTGATTCTGTGAGAGAGTTTAGGCGGATATTCGAAGAGACTAGTAAACTGGGAGTTAACCTTCACGGAGAAGACTTTGAGCTAAGAAAGCCAAGGATAAATCAACATCAGCGGCATCGAAGTAATGTTCCTGCAACAACTGCAGAGGATTACTATCGAATAACTCTTTACAACGAGTTTTTGTCTGATGTCATTACTGAGTTGCAAGACAGGTTTACCAACAATCCATCTTATGGTACCGGGTTGTTGCATCTTGTTCTAAGCCAGTGTCCCAGTTCTGACGGCGAGATTCCTGAAGACCTTGCCAAAGCTGTAGATTTTTTACGAGGATGACTTACCGCATTCAGCAATGTTCCCGATTCAATACCGCATGTGGGTTCGAAAATGGAAGAACGATATCGTTAGTTCAGCAGTGCCTACAGAGCTCGTAGATGCTTTACAGGCATGTCATCAATGGACTTTTCCGAATATACGAGTTCTATTGCACCTGGCATTAACTATACCTGTGACTTCTTGTGAAAGTGAGAGAAGTCTTAGTCAGTTGAAGCTCCTGAAAACCTACCGCAGATCCACAATGTCTGTTGATCGTCTGAGTAGACTTGCACTTATGAAAATCAACAGATTGAGGTGTGAGAAACTTCAGAAGTCTCAATCGCAATTAAGTAAACTAGTTGAAGAATTTGGAAAATTACATCCAAGAAGAATGAAACTTCCCTTTGTTTTAGAAGACAATGATTGAAGTGTGTGTATAATATCTATAATCTCAAATTGTGCAGTTCTTGTATGACGTCCGTATACATCATAAGTATAAAACCCGATATTGCGTTTCTGAACGTGTACATTAATTTAATTAACTAATTAATTAATTAAAGTTGCCAATTTGTAGGAAGATAGTCCCTGCTTGATGGAATCCCCTTTTCAAAATCCTGGATCAGCCACTGCGATCCATCAAGTGATAGACACTAAATGTAAAATGTAGGGAATGTGGTTGGAAGAATTCACTAATGATGTCTGGCTTTGGTTCATATTATCTAAGATCTTGTTTCTATTACTTTTTATACAATCCCTACGTCTATTTCTTTTTTTAGAAAAAGTTTTACAATTCTAGTTTGGTAAGTTTTTAGGAGTGCGAAAGCACAACCTGCTCCATTATTTTAAACAAAGGTAGCCTAACAAAAATACACATTTCCTAAATCATACTTGGTATATATGTATAGTCACACATCTCGAGCCCGTATATGCATCGTGTGTGCATGAGAACAAATAGAATTAAGAATATCTATACAAATGGCTCTACATTCCTTGCTGTGTGACTGACTAGCCCAGACTACTAAACATGTTCCTGTTATTATCACTACAGTGTACATCGATGCAGGAACCGGTAAAGCTACAGTACTACATTTGTGTAGCCACCCTTTACTCATTACAACGTTCTTACCTTCAGTCCGTGCTGTTCTCTTAATTTCATCATGTACACCAAAACCGTTGACATTCCTAGCAGTGACTCTCACTGTGTACTCCTGTCTTGGCATGAGTCCTTCAATAAGAGCCATTGTTTCTTGCTGATTTTGTTGAAATATTGTGAAATCTCCTGATGCACCAGCACGGTACTCAACTCTGTACCCATCTATATGTACATTCTGTCCTCCAGTGTCTGTTGGTTCCTCCCACGTAATATTGAGACTGTTCTCTGTTACCTTTGTTGTGCCAAGACTGGTCACCCTGCCAGGTACTAACCACAAAATACCACACGTACACTCATGAACATAAAACAAACAAGTAGGGTTTACACAAATTATCTCAAAGAATCTATAAAAGATGGTCTTATTGTATCTGCCAACAAATGTAAGTTGGTAAGTAGAGGTGACTGCTAAATACTGCCAGTGTGTGTGTGTGTGTGTGTGTGTGTGTGTGTGTGTGTGTGTGTGTGTGTGTGTGTGTGTGTGTGTGTGTGTGTGTGTGTGTGTGTGTGTGTGTGTGTGTGTGTGTGTGTGAGTAGATTACAATGAGACGAGACTCCACTGTAGTTCTCATTGTAGACTTCATCTGTCACACTCGCAATTAATTAAGTGCATGGACTGAAACGAGATGCAACTACACTTACAGGGCTGTGTACCAGATTATACATCTATATTTATTTCATTGTTCATACCCATAAAGACCAAAATCTGGTTTAGTAAATCATACCGTTCCTATTAAATTATGAACTACAGACTGATACTATAACAGTATGCTAATAGATTAATTCAAATCTAAATCCAGAGAGTTGATTTGACTAGGAGATGTATAGCACAAACGCAGACATGTGTTTCTTGAATCTAAAAGGAATGTACAGCCAGCTACAATGACAACAATGTATGTACAAAGTCAATACAAGATAAACATATTTTACATTTAATACTTAAATTACATTTCCAGATCACAAGTGTTGACTAACGGAAACAAATCAACAACTGTACAGAAGTTCTTGTGTTCTGAAGTATCCTCATTAGTAAGACAAACTAATTAGGTGTAAGATACTGTTAAATTGATCATAGATATTATACTGCTCATTACCCGTTGTGCTAGTTGTAAACGACACTTCATTTGATGGAGGTGATCGATATAGTCCTGAGTTTCTGCCATACACTACCACCTTATAAGTGGAACCTTTCAATAAACCAGTCAGTGTCCCTGACGGAGTAGCTCCATTTGTATATTGCAATTTCTCTTCCATATTACTTTGATTATTATAACTGTAAGCCATCTCATAGTATGTTATGCTGCCTTCATTGCTGGATAAAAGGCTTTCATTGACAATCTAATAATTGAAACAAATAGTTGTCGAGAATATCTTGCATATATAAGGAGTTGACTTACTTTCCAAGTCAGCTTTGCTGATACGGCTTTAACTTCACTATAGCTAAGCTCAGTTGGACCAAGAGACGGAGCTACAAAACAAGACGCCATACAAAGTTCAACAACTGCAAGCATTATATACTGAGACGTCAAATGACTGAAACAAGCAAGCAAAAGTGCAAGCAGACGTAACAACCATGTCCACACACACAACCAACCAATAAAACACACTGTTGTGTTGTACATTTAGTATTTCTTACCATTAGGATGTGTTATCAGTTTTTCCATGTCACTAAATTCTCCTTCTCCAATAGCATTCCTGGCTCTCACTCTAAAGTCATAATCAGTCAACGGTATCAATCCATCGACCAGCTGTTCTGTTGTGGCTCCGTCATTGAAATTTCTGGCAATCATCCAATCACTAGATCCGGTCTGTCTATATATCACTTCATATCCATTGATTGGACTGAAGTTCTCAGATCCAGATATCCATGACAAAGTGATAGAAATATTTGCTTTTTCCTTAGCCGTCAAGTTGGTCGGTGCATCAGGTGGAACTAAAATATAAATACCAAATTGTTATTACAATTTTTGATTATTCTGTCCAACTGGCTAGCATAGTTGTGACAAGATCGATTATGAAGTCACTTCCTTACTCTTTCTGTCTATTTAGAAACAACAAACAAATGCCTTCACTATTCTAAGCAAAATGACATCTAGATAATATAATCTGCTTCCAAAGTGATATGAACATCTTTGTCAGCTGTACAACTAAGATGAGTAAAGAATGAGTCAAGTCCATTGTAGATAGCTAGGAATCTGAGGTTGTCTTTTCATCATACAGGTAAGTATTGATAATCCTTCAAAATAAGATCCATCATGTGATAGACATAACTCTTTCTATAATATCTTGTTTCTTGATCAAATAGTCACAAGTGTGAAAGCAAGATTTTCTCAATAGCATTTACATTACCAAAAACTACAATAAAACTACGGTGACTTTCTATAGCTATATAGAACAATACAACTAAAACACAGCATACCTGTGCTCCTGCATGCCTCACAAGACAGTACGTGTTTAACTGTTAGGAGTCAAGCAAGCTAATCAGCTACATTTATTACAAACTTATTATCACCATCCTTTGCAGGCAGGCTAAACTGATGTAAAAAAGAGAAAGTAATGACCTTCTGCCGCCATCACTAGATCCCCATTCAAACAATAAGCAATAATGCTCAGAACTATGTCAACATGTGGGATCACTCCCAGCCTACTATAAGACCTGAAAGTGTATCAGCTGATGAATGGGTAAGAGTTCTCTACTGTCACATTTGATGTAAAAACCTCTAACTGCTGGCTCTATCAACCAAGTAATTACCACTTTATAGTATAACTTACCTCTCACTTGAAGAACAACTGTATCCATGTCCACTCCTGCATCATTCTTTCCTTCACACGTGTAAGTGGCCGTGTCGCTTTTCTTTGCTGATGTGATAGTCAATGTACCGTTTCCTTGCTCACCAGCCTTTTGCACTTGGCCATCCCAAAACCACCGAATTTGTGGCACTGGAATGCCTGTAGACTGGCATCTAAATGTGATGTTATCCATTTGACTGATTGTGTAAGTGTTTTGTCCGTTTAGAATGAGAGTATGAGGAGCAACTATAATACAAAAGATGGCACAATGCAACACTTATGCAAATAACAGGATTGACAAACCAACAAACAGACAACCAAACGTCAAAACACAAATGAACACACACAAGACATTCATATCTACAAGTGCACACACTCATGAACACACACACACACACACACACACACACACACACACACACACACACACACACACACACACACACACACACACACCTGCAAGTTCACAAAGTGACTAGATAAACAGACAAATACATAATGAGAGCACTCAAAGAGTGCATACCTCAGTCATAATAATAAATAATTTCTTAGAAATTGCCAAGGTTGTCTATTTCACAATCCGAATAATGATTGGATGTCCTAGCTGTATAAACCAACCCTTCTCTCCTTTGTCACATTAAAAAATGACAAATGACAGATTTTCTTGTGTCGCTCTCTGCATGTTAAATTGACAAAAATCCACTATGCCATAAAAACAAACGCAAGAGAGGTATGTCTAATGAGCTAAAATCTTTCATCTCTCAAAACATTCTGAGAGATAGCAACATTTTTACTTATTATAGGAATGTTATCAGTGCACGAGAGTAAATTCGAAGTGACTCCAGTTATGTCAATAATACTATGCAAAGGTTCACCTCTCAAAAGAGGACTGGCTTAATTCTAGTATCACAATCCCGTCCTTAATTAAATCACTTGTATGTTGGTCCAAGACCATGCAACTTCTGGTAAAATTTTCATCCAGAACTTTTCGTGTAATTCTGCTAACAAACAAACAAACAAACAAAAAACAAAAACAAAAACAAATGGAAGCAAAAACACAACCTCCTTGACAGAGGTGACTACAGACTAACACACGTATATAGCCACTTAACAACAAAAGACTATATAACACACATACTGAACTAAACATTTACTCACTCTGAACTGTAAAATACACTGTCCCGCTTCTAAGTCCAGCCTTGTTCTCACCAACACACTCGTATTCTCCAGCATCAGTTTCTTTGACTTTGTCAATAGTATAGCTCACAGTTTTTGTAAGTGATGTATTTTTCAGTATCTCTCCTGTTTTCTGCCGCCTGATGAACAGGTAAGAAGGATCTGGTTTAGCTTCAGGAGATTCACAAGTAATCGTCACGGAATCCGACAAGTTGGTATTAGGAGCAGTAAACTGACTGATGGTAGGAGCAACTGAAACAAAGAAGTTCGTGTATATTAAAATGCACTACTTGCACACACATACTTCTAGCCTCGTACCCAGGCCCTCTTTCGCGCCCTGGCCTCGGAGCCAGACCGCTTTGCGCGTGAGGGGGCGGGAAAGGCAAGTGAAAGGGCGGGGAGAAAAAAGCGGTCTGCCGGCGGCTGGTATGCATGACGTCAAAATGACTAGTACAGGTAGTTACAATATATGAAAGCGTCCTTATTCATCCTACAATTTTCTATTGCGAACTGTAAATTAACTTGAGCGCATACGGAGATCTGCTCCTCTTCCGGAAGAGGTAGATTGACCGGATGTCAGAATTACGAGGCTGATTGGATGGATTGAGTTCTTTGCAAAGCGACTACGAAACCTGCAACCCGCCATTTAGTGCACAGTTCTCGCAATGAAATCTTAAAGTAATCTTAGAAGAGTTTGTGGCTGAGCTTTACCCTGATTCAGTGAGCGTCATGCTCCCACCACACTCTTGGCTCTGTCGACCTTGCGCAAGAAATCTAGAGAAGTTGAAATCCCTACGAGATGAGCTCAATAGGAAGGAGGCAGAGTTGCGAGGGCAGGTCAACGCCGTTGGGAAATTGCATGGTCTAGGTCTTCTTCATTCACGTAGACGGCGCTTAGTCTTGCGTAGCCAGACCCCTTTCCGCCGCGGAAAGGGGTCTGGCTACGCAAGACTACGTTGCGGTCACAAAGCGATCTAACTTGATCTTTTATTAGCGCAATCAAGGGATTCACCACAATAAATAATGACTGTCTTTCTGATATCGATCGTTCTCTCTTTTGCAAGAAATCAAACACAAGCGGTAGGCTAGCGTAGCACAGCGACCTGCCACCGTCGGTGGGAAAGGACACAAAAACGTCTCTACCTCCTACAAAGTGTTTCACTACCTGTTCCTGTAAAGGTCAAAGCTCGAGGTACCCCATAGACTTAGTTGCAAACAGAATGGCAAGTGAAATCGACTCTTCATTGTACTAGCCTCGTACCAGACCCTCTCGCGCCGTCGTGTCCGATACATTGTACGACATTTTAGATGTTGAAGGCATGAAGTCCCGGACGTGGTAGTTACGCTACACCCATAATTGCGGTTCTGCAACGTGATTGGTCACGCCAAGATTCTGGCGTGGCCACGCGAGACTATTATTCGCCCACACTACAACCAAACACAATATGTCCCCTCCTAGCATTTGAGGAATGCGGTTCTTCGAACTTCCTCGAAGAAGCCAGTCAATACAAACGACTATTTCAGGAGCAGACACGTCACTTGGATCCCGCAGTCTCATAGGACAACACGAAGACTGGACACACAAATAATTATGTCTAGCAACATGACTTCACTCACTTGCAAGCTCCACCTTACGAGTTGGACCAGAGCGAATCACAACTCCAAAAACAGGATCAATCACTACTGCAATGCACTGCCACTCGCCTTCGTATTTCTTACTGAATCTGTCAATCTTGAGTTTTACTGTCTCAGGTTCAATCGTGACCAGAGGATCACTCGCAAACTTCTGTAACGCATTTCTAAAAAAGCTCTCGTCAAACGATCTAATCCGATACGCAGGAAGGACGCCATCATTCCGCTTGCACCATAACGCAACACTCGTATTCTCCACCACGATGTAGTTAATAGGGTAGACAGTCCATCCACCACTCAGTGTAACATTCTCATACAGATTCAGTGTCTGACCGCCTGCATACAAAAACAACTAAAACTACGAGAAGACAACCATGAAAGCACGCAATCGCATCCGCTTTCTTGCTGCGCTGTCAACCACACCCAACCCGCCGACACAAAACATGTGCCGAGGTGAGAGCGACTGCGCTTTCTCTACAGCACTTTACGCTTACCTGACAGCGACACTAAAGTCAAACACGTCAGTACTCGCAACACAATCATGACGGTGACGGTAAAGCAGGCGAAGACACTTTAGTCCTTGTGCGGAAACTCGTAGGAAGCTTCGCTAGGAACTTCGTTTCACCCCTCCGGTATACCAAGGTTTGTCGATGCCAGCTGGTAGAGCTGGTGTGACTACTAAATAATTTCGATGTTGGCAGTCTGGGAAATGTGCGACGTTTCGGTGTAACGTACTAAAAGTTGTAGGTCTGGTCTCGTGTACCCAGACCGTATTCGTAGTGTTGTTAGAGCAATTCTATTGTTAGGTACAGGCAATTCGACTTTGCAACGACTGATCTAAAATCGTCTCGTTATGAGGTTTCGACTGATGTAATTATCAACTCGCTGGCTTCACGTTTTGGACAAATCCGGGTTTTTTTCACGGCGCTAGCTACAGCGCACGTAGTAGAAACGTGACCGGACTTAGCTGACTCAACATGATGAAATGACTCAACACGTGGGTGTAAATGAATGAACCGGATAAGAATGACTCAACTCGGCTCAACACGCGGGATTAATTAATTAAATGAATGACCGAGAATGACTCAACCTGCATGGATGCATGCGCCTGACACGGAAGTAGAATGTTGCATGATGTAGTAAAGTAGTGGCTTCGCAACAGCAGTTGACAGTAGTATCTAGATAATAGTACTAAAAAGCGCATTTATACTGACACATGATCTGGGTTGGTTGTGAGTATACTACTACTACCACTACCACTACCACTACCACTGCCACTGCCACTACCACTGCCACTGCCACCACCACTGCCACTGCCACTGCCACCGCCACCGCCACCGCCACCGCCACCGCCACCGCCACCGCCACCGCCACCGCCACTACTACTACTACTACTAGAGTTTACCATTGTTGTTGTCGCGTTGCCTTCTCTGTACACAAAATTGTCAAGCAGTCAGTAAAGGTTGATACATAATGTCGGATACGAACTCTGAACGACTGGAGGAGACTGATATCAAAGTGGCTCGTTCTGTATATCTTGCTTCAAGCTCAAAGGTGGTTTGTCTTGACTGAAATTATTGTCTCCGTCATACTGTTGAAAGTGCATCATCTGATCCCATTATACAATTTTCGCATCGCAGTTGGGAAAAACTACACGAAGTATCGCGCAGTGACAACACAAGACACGTTCGAAGCGCTTTTCCAGCTACCGACTACAAGTTTTGTATTATTTGTCAACAAAATACCAGCAAACGAAAACGAACGAAAAGTCGTCTCGTTTCCTGTGAATTGGACACCGGTGCCAATCGCCTTACAAAGGCCGCACAACTACACAAAGATGAGCGTTTGCTATTAGCATTACAAGGAGATATCTATGCCAATGAGGTTAGATACCACCGATCTTGCTACGTCCGTTTTACAAAAATAACTCATTAGGCAGTTCCTGATGACGACGATGGTGATGCTTGCACATCAGAATCTGAAGACGAAATTATGGCAGCCGACACCGAGGCATTTAGTGTAGTGACCAGCATCGTGCAAACACGCATACTAGAGCGTCGACAGGTTATTCGTACCAAGATATTGCGAGATGTATTTTCAGAAGCAATCTCGAATCCTACGTATCGGACAGAAATACTGAAAAGACTTGAGACGGCGCTTTGGCCGGAGAACGTTTGTCATTTTGGTGCTCGAAAAATTAGACCGAAGGAGAGGTGGTACATGCATCAGACCTTAGAACTGGAGAAGTGCTTCGAGCTCTCCTAGAGTCGTCTTCGGTATCTGGATCCTAGCATCCTCGGTTTCTTCAGCTTCGCTTGCTGTTACACACTCTGTCACACCATCTGCGAAATTGTATCACGCAGCCATGAAACTGCGTTCATCTGTGCTCAACCTAAAAAACGAAATGCCTCGGCTACCCAGGGCAATTGACGTTGCAGAAAAGGACATTAGAATTCCTAGCGATTTGTACAATTTTCTAGCGTGGATTCTAGGTGGAGGGAAAAACTGCGTTTGATTTTTACGTCGAACACTCATCCCGAGTGGAGACTGATGCACGGATTCATCGATTAGTAATGTCTTCTGCTCAGATATAGTTTATGCAACACACAACGGTCGAGTCAAAGCGCCCTAACATATCGCTTTATCCACTGCAATTCCTCATCTCATGGGAAACACGACAATTCTCTCTCTGGTGAACAAGTTCGGGCATTGTAGTTCGCGCACACAGCTGGACGAAGTTGATACGGCAGTAGCAAAACAACTACTTGAGGAGAGAGTTTATGTCATACATTCCCAGTAACATTCAGCTTGGTCGACCTGCAGTCTTTTGCTTCGACAATAATTATCCTAGAAGAGACGTTGTCTGGAAAGAGTTCCACCCACTGTACTAATGGTATACTAGTGCAGCGTAGTGCAAGTACCGCTGTCATTGTGAAACCGCGTAGCTTTGTGGAACCGGATAATGTCAGAGGATGGAATTCGAACGCACTGGTTTCGTGAACCAGCTCCTACATGTACATGTGATCACAAAGAGGCTGACACGAGAATGTTTGTTCATGCCAAACATTCATGTTCGACGGAAGGTGGTCAAGCGCAGACTGTCGTGATATCATCGCCAGACACTGATGTCGCAGTCATTGGAATTTACATTCATTCTCTATTGATGCCAGATTATTGTGGTCGACTGGTACCAAAGAACGTAGACGAATTATTGATTTAGGAGCAATTGCAAACAGCTTAGGTTAATTAAGATCTTGTGCGTTTTCTGGGTGCGATACTACGTCATGTTCTAGAGGGAAAGGTAAACGAGCCACTTTCCACCTCATACAACAAAAAAATTGGATTCTGTTCGGCTGGCAATGTCTGGCTTAGAAAACTCATTGCCCTGCCGTGACGACGTTATAGAACGGTGTAAGGCGTCGATATGCCATTTGTACAAGCTACCAATGTGCATGTCTTGCTTTCGGTTTGGAATGAACGGATGTTTGCGGGTGTTGCAATTGTAAAACAAAAGCCAGAAAGAGTCCAACACTCTAGAATCAGAGAAAGTTAACTCCACTTCCGCAAAGTTGGACGATACAGCACTACCTTCTGACTTTGATGAGGAATCTGATTCAGAGTCTGATATTGAGTGACCATAATACTTTTATAGATTAATCGCAGTGTATACGATGTAGTACTTGCTGCAGTAGTTGTTTTAGCTTATTATAGTTAACGTTGCGCAACGAGTTCATCTGCTTATCACTTAATTAATAAACGGAGTAGTGTAAATACAATTATAAACAACATTACCTAAATCAAGAAAACCCTGTGAAAGCCCAAATTGCGCTCCTTACGACGGTCTGGTGTTCAAGGCTTCACTTGATTGATATGCTCGGAAATTGATATGCTCTAGTGCAGGTGGCGACGCTGCCAACATTTAAAATATTCATGTACTACAACATCTCTTTACATCCGTATTAGACAACCTTTGTATACCCGAGGGGGGATAAACACGCTACGAACTTCCGCACAAGGACTACTTCTATCCGACCGTTGTTGCCGTCGATCGGTTCAAATATAGCGAACGTCAACGACGTCAAGAGTTTGCCTAAATCCGCTTCTGCACGTGATGCCCGGATGTGGTTCTGTGATTTCGCCATTAGGTCTGTAGAAGCCGTCCACACTGTAGAGAAAACCGTGAACGTACGTGACGAAACGTCTGCTCTTGTCGACAGCTGAAATGTTGACGTGAGGTGACGACAGTGCAATTTTAATTAGATTACGTCACATGGTCAGGCTCACTCGTGACGTTCTCGACGTATGTTTCGCACTGGTTCTATTCAGTTTCGTCTGTTATTGTTCACAAAGTGTGTTCTCGGTATTGCTAAGCTTCCAGATGTGGGTATAGTTTCAAGACTAAATTCAATATATCATCTAATTTTCGCTGTATTACACTTATACATAGCAGATCTATGTATAGCGATATATAAGTTGATATTGAATTTCTGATGTGTGGTATTGACTTTCGGTATTATATTTCGTGTGTGTGTGTGTGTGTGTGTGTGTGTGTGTGTGTGTGTGTGTGTGTGTGTGTGTGTGTGTGTGTGTGTGTGTGTGTGTGTGTGTGTGTGTGTGTGTGTGTGTGTGTGTGTGTGTGTGTGTGTCTCACTCGCAACAGAATGTGTAGATATTACTTCACTCTTTCAGTCTCTTCTCATATCACATCAAATCATTTCTGCTCTTCATCAGAATATCAGGCCAGTTATTGTTCTAGTCAGTGTTCAAATTTTATGGCAGACGTAGTTATCATTTTGGCCACCACACAAAGCTTTCAGTCGCCAAGGAGTTTAATACTTTTACATATATTTCATAAATACCAAATAATGAACTGATTGTTCTGGCAAGTAAACGATATCTCAGGATGTCACTCACTCTCAGTCTGACCTATTCTACTCTACTGCATAGAAACTATAAATTATTGGGTCCACCATAGCTATCTTGAGTGATTTTAGTCGTCAGGATGGCAACCTCGCTGCTATAAGTGGTTGTCAGACAAACTCAGTTAGTCGTCAAATAACAACTTAACGACCACTTTTTCAAACACTGTCCAGTGTATGCTACCTACTGCAAAGGTATGCTGTAAACTTTATAAGCTTTACCATCTGAATGCAACCAATTACCGGCATGATAAATAGTAATGCTTGACAGCTGTGCTGCAATTATAAAAGAAATTGCTGTAAATAACCTCTACTAGTAGATGACCAATGTCATACTAGGCCGACAAAGCAAGTAACCAAACAACTGAAGCATTTAAACCATGTATCAACATACAATTAGATTCTTCAAACTTGTAGAAATACATGTAATTATGAACACTGGATTATGGCAATTTGGCCTGTATCTACTACATGCTGCACTCCTCGACATCATGAACTGCAGATACAGAGCAAGACTACACATGTAGGGGTTAATACCTCAATTACATTTTCAATATACAAGTTACATATTACAAGCTCTCTTACGAATAGCTCTACAGACACCTTATAACAAACAGCAATACGTTTCCATAATGCTTGGCTCCATCCCCAGGATGAGTTGTGCATAAAACTCACTGGTACATGTATTACCTGAATAACTTTAGCACTAAAGTGTGTCACCATTTCAAGAGCATATAATGCAGTTATGTGCAGCAATAAGTCTATACTGTATGACAACCAATATACAGAGAACACTTGTAATTTGTCTTGTAGCTATAGTCTACATAAGCCGTAGTGTGTGAGCTGCAGTATACCCACACATATACCAAAAGTTGACAAAGTAGATTCACTACCAGATACAACTCGTACAACTCACATGTAGAAAGCAAATATCCAGCTAGTTGCTGGAATGTTACCATTGCATAAAATGATTGCCTTACACCAATTGCAACAGATGCATAGTAAAAATGCAATAAAAGCCTATCAACAAGCTACTATTAAAGAACAGTCCATAGATAGGAAGATAGAGTCACTACTACAGTCCTTCACTAGCAACAGCCTGCCTGCATGATTATACATTAAACATTCTAATTCCCATTACCTCGGTTTTCAGCACCTGTTGTTTTGTAAGCTGCATTGTCAACCAATAATCCTTGATAATGTGAACTTGTGCGAATGACGGTGTCTTCATACAGTGGAGTCACTGGTATGCCAGTGTCAGGTATTGCTTCATATGTAAGATCATCAAGTGCTTCCCTTTCGTGTTCTTCCACTGCTGTAGACAGCTCCTTTACACTCCTAAAAACCCTCAGTTCTACGTACAATACTGTTAACTGTTGAATTTGCATAATCAAGGCTAATCTGGCAAGTTTGCTTAAAAATTTTTGAATACAAAGTTTGTGTCAAGCTTAGATCTTTCTATTATTGTGTGTGTGTGTGTGTGTGTGTGTGTGTGTGTGTGTGTGTGTGTGTGTGTGTGTGTGTGTGTGTGTGTGTGTGTGTGTGTGTGTGTGTGTGTGTGTGTGTGTGTGTGTGTGTGTACATATTAGTATACATGACTGCAACAACACGTACTTTGATTTAACATTTCCACCAGACTGTTTTCTCCTCAAAATAACGATCAATAGAATGATAACCATTATGCTAATTCCAAGTATCACTCCAACAGCAATAGCAGCTATTGTACCACCTGGGAGGCCACTACTCTTGCCTTCAACTGCAATATCTAATCAAAAAATAAAACCCATCAACAACCGCACGCAAACAAGTTTAAAACACAATTAAACATACAAACAGCAAGGAAACACAAAAATATTCATACCGACTGTAACTTCGTTTGATGTTAACTCATTAACTTTGCAAACGATGATTGCCTTGTTTAGCTCTTCTGTGTATGTCACAGTCAAGACGTTGTCTTGCACTGTAATGGACCCTGTGCTTGATACAACTTCATTATTAACCTTCCACTCAACTGGTGGTGGTGGTGGAGCACCACTAGAAGTTACACATGTAGCAGTGCCAGGTGCATCTTTGTCAACACGAAGTGTCTCTGGTGGACGAAGTACGATGGCAGTAAGTGCTAGAACAGGCAAGTAACAATATGAAAGTCCAGGTAAAATAGCTTTCTCAATACGTTCAAACATATATACAAAAATTAATGTGACTGTACCAAACGACAACCACACAAGCAAACAGACATGCTGACAGACAGGCAACAATGACTAAACTTTTTAGACAACTGCACCATCTAAGTGATAGTCTCTAATTAGCACCAAGTGATTCAAGTTATTTTGAGTATCTCAATCGTTTGACATAAACATCATGTCCATTTCACCTTTCGTTTCAACTTCTGCAGTCGCCTCCCACTCTTGACCATTAAGAACACTTACGACAACTCTGATTGTGTACGAAGTCTTGGGATTCAATCGTTCTACCTTGTAAGTGTCTATCTCTTTTCCTACAGTTTCACTCAAGTTGGTCCCCCAATGTACAGTGATTTCTGTCCCAGTACCCGGGGCGTTACCAATCTGCCAATGAACTTGGACTGTTGTCTCAGTTGTTGTGCCGATAGTAACAGTAACAGCTGAAACAAACGGCCACATACATCAAACACAAAATGCAACATCTATTCAAGCAAATACAATCTCCACTAAATGCATCGTGTGTGCATGAGAACAAACAGAGATAAAAATATCTATACAAATGGCTCTACATTCCATGCTGTATGACCGACTAGCCCAGACTACCAAACATGTCTCTGTTATTATTACCACTACAGTACATCGATGCAGGAACCAGTAAAGCTAAAATTACTACATTTATGTAGCCACCCTTTACTAATTACAACGTTCTTACCTTCAGTCTGTGTTGTTCTCTTAATTTCATCAGGATCACCATCACCATTGACATTCCTAGCAGTGACTCTCACTGTGTACTCCTGTCTTGGCATGAGTCCTTCAATAAGAGCCGTTTTTTCTTGCTGATTTTGTTGAAATATTGTGAAATCTCCTGATGCACCAGCACGGTACTCAACTCTGTACCCATCTACACGTACATTCTGTCCTCCAGTGTCTGTTGGTTCCTCCCACTTAACATTGAGACTGTTCTCTGTTACCTCTGTTGTGCCAAGACTGGTCACCTTGCCTGGTACTAACCACAAAACATACACTACACTTATGAACACGCAATAAACAAGTAGAGTTTACACATATTATCTCATATAGCCTAGTCTTGTACCTGCCTCCAAATGTAACTACCACTGTATAAATTAAATCATGCCTGTCTTTACTGTTCATATTCTTTTCTACTTTCTGCCTACTAGATTACAACGAGAGGCGACTCTACTGTAGTTCTCATTATAGACTTCATCTGTCACACTCGCAAGTGCATGGATTCAAATGAGACCGACTAGTCACACTTGCAATTAGAGGGCCGTGTACCAGATTACACATCTATATCTATTTCATTGTTTGTACCTATAAATACCAAAATCCAGTTTAGCAAATACGCTCTGTTCCTACTAAGTTCTGATCTAAATTGATATGCGGCAACTACAGATTGATAGTGTATGCTAATAGATTAACTCAAATCTAAATCAAGAAAGTTGATTTCTACTATACGACATGTATAGCACCAAAGAAAACCTTGTTCTTGAATCTATAAGAATATACAGCCAGCAACAATGACAACATATGTATGTACAAAATCAATACAAGATAAACATATTTTACATTTAATACTTAAATTACATTTCCAGATCACAAGTGTCGACTAATGAAACAAATCAACAACTGTACAGAAGTTCCTGTGTTCTGAAGTATCCTCATTAGTAAGACAAACTAATTAAATGTAAGATACTGTTAAATTGATCATACATATTATACTGCTCATTACCTGTTGTTTCAGTTGTAAACGATACTTTGTTTGATGGAGGTGATCGATATGGTCCTGAGTTTCTTGCATACACTACCACCTTATAATTAGCACCTTTCAATAAACTAGTCAGTGTCCCTGATGTGGCAACTCCATCTGTATCTTGTGATTTCTCCTGATTATTATAACTGTAAGCCATCTCATAGTATGTTATGTTGCCTTCATTGCTGGCTAAAAGACTTTCATTGACAATCTAATAATTGAAACAAATAGTTGTCAAGGTTATCTTGCATATACAAGAAGTTGACTAACTTTCCACGTGAGCTTTGCTAATATGGCTTTAACTTCACTATAGCTAAGCTCAGTTGGACCAAGAGACGGAGCTACAGAGCAAGACGCCGTAGAATGTTCAACGACTGCAAGCATTATATACTGAGACGTCAAACGACGGAAACAAACAAGCAAACGTGCAAGCAGACGTAACAACAATGTCCACATACATAACCAATAAAGCACACTGTTGTGTTGTACATTAGCATTTCTTGCCATTAGGATGTGTTATCAGTTTTTCTATGTCACTGAATTCGCCTTCTCCAATAGCATTCCTGGCTCTCACTCTAAAGTCATAATCAGTCAATGGTATCAATCCCTCGACCAGCTGTTCTGTCGTAGTTCCTCCATCACTGAAGTTTCCAGCAATCATCCAATCACTAGATCCGGTCTGTCTATAGATCACTTCATATCCATCAATTGGACTGAAGTTCTCAGATCCAGCTGTCCATGACAAAGTGATAGAAACATTTGTTCTTCCGTTAGCCGTCAAGTTAGTTGGTGCATCAGGTGGAACTAAAATATAAAATGCCAAATTTTATAACAATATTGCTTGTGTTCGTTTCTTGAGACAACCAACTAACATAATTTCTAGTTAGAGTCCCATATATACCTTGCTAGCTCTCATCAAACAGCAACCCAGAAAACCCTCACCCACAATGTAGTGATCACTAAGCAGGTGCCAACTTTTCTGACCCACATGTACTGCTTAGTATCTACACATTGCTAAGCAGATGGGCTACTATTATTACAAGATATCCACTTCTCTAACTTTTAGGACAACTGAGCACATATTCAAGTAAAGAGAGAGTTCAGCAGACAATGAACATCATTAACAAAACTCATTGTGTTTGCTTTTGCTAGCTCTGGGACTAAAAGCTCTTAGCAATATGAAACCTGTTACTTTCAGATGTAATGTTCACTCACATAATCTAATTACCTACTACACCCACACAAATTCACAATACTCACTAACATACACTGTCCCATACTCATCTGTCCTAAACATAAAATAAGTAGTGTAGTCCAACCTATGTCATTCTGACAATAATTTCTTTAAAAATTCCATTCGTTCACTTTCAATCATCCATTTCAACTTCCTTGTTCCAAGAAGTCCAGGAAACCATCTGTCTAATTGACAGTAAAAACTACAGTGACTTTCTAAAACAATACAACAAAAACAGTGCTCCTGCCTCACAAGATAGGGTTGGAGCCAAGCCAGTCAAGCAGCTG
The DNA here is from genome assembly GCF_963422355.1 of Corticium candelabrum. Classification (NCBI taxonomy): domain Eukaryota; kingdom Metazoa; phylum Porifera; class Homoscleromorpha; order Homosclerophorida; family Plakinidae; genus Corticium; species Corticium candelabrum. Next base: position 6,413,697 of record NC_085087.1, on the reverse strand, counting down.
TATTTGCTAGAGTCTTATTAAAATCACAATCTCATAGCCATACTGAAATGACGTTGAACTGATAGCAATGACCTTCTGCCCTCATTCAAAACAATTCATCCTTAGTCATTCAAAAACAATAAGCAGTAATGCTCTGAACTATGTCAACATGTGGGATCATGCACTTGGAATGTTCTTTGAGATCTTTAAAAGTGTATCAGTGAATGGGTAAGAGTTCTCTACTGTCACCTGTGATGTAAAACATCCTCAAACGGATGGCTCTAACAACCAAGTAATTACCACCTTATAGTATAACTTACCTCTCACTTGAAGAACAACTGTATCCATGTCCACTCCTGCATCATTCTTTCCTTCACATGTGTAAGTGCCCGTGTCGATTTTCTTTGCAGATGTGATAGTCAATATACTGCTTCCTTGCTCACCAGCCTTTTGCATTTGGTCATCATGAAACCACCAAATTCCTGGCACTGGAATGCCTGAAGACTCGCATCTAAATATGATGTTATCCATTTGACTGATTGTGTAACTGTTTTGTCCGTTTAGAATGAGAGTATGAGGAACAGCTACAATACAAAAATGTCAACATTCAACACTTGTGCAAATAGCAAGATTGACAAACTAACAGACAGACAACCAAACATTAGAACACAATATGTCTATATGTATTGTCTACACACCCACAAGAAAACTGGCTAGTGACTGTAAACACAAGTATTCTCTCTGGCACAACCCAATTGGCATGCCAGCCCCTCAAGCAAAGTATAGATCCAACATCACAGCTATATCTTCTAAGTATTACACGCACATATACTTACATATCATGTACATAATACAAGACTTCATAAGCCCAAGTTACAGAAAATAACTATAAACATTACTGTATACTGTTCGTTATACTCCAAACTCTGTTTCATGAGAGTGCACTTTTCCTCCCAATGTGACAAAAAACACAAGCCAAGTACACACCAAATATAGTGTTTCCTAATGTTCATACATGCATTTATAAATATGCCATCTGACCTACAGTGCAAACCTATTATATTTTTATCCTAGATATTATACAGTATGCATGTCAGTAAGCTACAAGTGTCTACCTACCCCAGAGCACTCCAACAACATATATATTTGTATAAAACGCGAGTATTAGCATATCTAGTTCTCAATAATTCTTCTATACTTACTGTACACTGATGCAGTAGTCTTGACTGATAATGTCGCAAGTGCACATCATTCCTAAAGTGCACACAGTTTGTGGTCATAAAGAAGTTGCTTCCAAGAAATCAAGCATCAACCCCAGTGTGGAAAATAACGGTAGGACATAGAACAATGTCCCACCAAAATGTGTTGTTTGTTTGACTAACTACTGCACTAGTGTTGGGATGTGTTTGGACAAAACATCCACCTGTACGTATATGATAGTGTAAACCTTGTCTCTTAGCACGTGATGGCTTTCCAATGGCGTAATTGTCATATTCATGAACTTACATGTGCATCCTAGCATGCTTTATCCAGAGAGAACCTCAGCTGACCATACAAGAGTGTCCTACCAAGGCTCAGTCTGTCCGAGCCAAAATAATTCCCTATTTTCCACACTGAACACTTTAGAATCTGTACTACTGTACTACTGCCATGACTTTAATTCATTGTCTTTTCCTTACTAAATACTTCAACACATCTCACCACGTCTGTTGGCATTTAGTTGATGGATGTCTGAAGTCTCAACACAATCTGTGTTAGTCTTCTGTGCTCACGAACAGCTAAGGTCTTCCAGTCTTTCATTCCTCACTAATCCATATTTGTGGCCGCAAGTGGTCGTTTCTTCCAGCTGTTTCTCCGAAAGTCTTGCTAAGCTTGGCTTAAGCGTGTCTATTATTGTCAGAGGGGAATATGAACTGTAGGTGGCAGTCTGTGGTGTGGTTGCAAAAACACCAAGGCATGTACCCTAATTACCCGAGGCCCGGATTTCCGGGTGAAGGGTATAGTAGTTGTTCGATGACCGGGCGACCGTATATATAGTTGGTTAGCGCAGATGCAAATGAAGCTATTCTGACCAATAGACGAGAAGTGGTGTCATTTCTGTCAGTAGCAATTTGGTGCTCTTCATTGCTTCGCCAACTCCTGCTGTTTTCTTTACTCGATGGCATTGTATAAATTCTGAATGCATGAACAGGAGTAGCTTTCAAGTTTGTTTATGCTGGTCACATGTCTCTACCTTAGCTCTCAAAGTTCCAGGATCACATCCACACAAAATGTAAAATGTGACAACTTCGTACCACATAACTGACCCTCCAGAATACATAGTCACTGGCTTGCTGGCAGTCTTTGCCTGCTTGTGAGGTTCATGCCAATGCCAACTTTGATTACAAAGTTCCCTCCTTGGTAAACCCTTCCCCGCCCAATTTAAATCCTAGCTTAAACACTAGACTATGCACATAGAACTTTCTCTGTAGGACGTACAATCTAAATTCATCCAGAATTGCCTGTGCACACAAGTGACATCCACAGCAAAGAAAAAGAGCTAAATGCCTGTATTAGACACACCTCATTTCAAGCAAAAAATTAGTAAAACAACTACAGTTGGTCTATCTACTGGCACACCTCTAGTATGTCAGTAACATTCTTTGCCTTGATAAATAAGTGACTAGATAAAGACATATAAAAAGCACATATATACACAACACAGAACTAATGTATATAGCCACTTAACGGACAAAAGGCTTCACAACAAGATATCATACAAAACGATTACTCACTCTGAACTGTAAAATACACTGTCCCGCTTCTACGTCCAGCCTTGTTTTCACCAACACACTCGTATAGTCCAGCATCAGTTTCTTTGACTTTGTCAATAGTATAGCTCACAGTTTTTGTAAGTGAGGCATTTTTCAGTATCTGTCCTGTTTTCTGCCGTCTGATGAACAGGTAAGAAGAATCTGGTTTAGCTTCAGGAGATCCACAAGTAATCGTCACGGAATCCGACAAGTTGGTATTGGGAGCAGTAAACTGACTGATGGTAGGAGCAACTGAAACAGAGCGTTTTGTGTATATTAAAATGCACTACTTGCGCGCGCACGCACACACACACACACACACACACACACACACGGACAAATGGATATGCCCTTCGGAAAATTCTGAAGATAGCACCCCTTGCCTATTTCTAGGTAGGGACCACGGTGCTACTCGGAGTTGTAGGCTGTGCTGACAAACCCCTTGATGTGTGGCCAGAGCATTAAAGGACACTGACTTTGGCGCAGCCGCGGGACTGGACCTCAAGTCCACACGTACCCGTATATACTACGTGATGTTCTGCCAAGCCAGCGGTCTAGTCAACCCCCAGTTAAAGACTAGGTACTCATGTATACTCGAGTCGAGAGAGGCAATTGTACTCTCTAACCAACTGAGCTACAGATGACACACACACACACACACACACACACACACACACACACACACACACACACACACACACACACACACACACACACACACACACACACACACACAGTCATTGATATAAAAGAAATCCTGAATAAAAACTAGTTGTACGATATCCGTAGGCGCCTTGCGTTCGTAACATGTCCAATGGAGTTTTCAGACCGTCTACTGAAACGCCGAGTCCTAGCTAGACAATATGTATTTGTTGAAACCCTAGCTGTCATGGAAGTAAACATGCAAACTTCCTAGTAGTCTAGATTACGTCTAAAGGCTTGGTATAGGTAGTCGTCGTTTTACAATCATGATCAAGACAATTGAAATGTACAGTCTAGGTATGCACTCAGTTCCGTTGTAATGACAGTGGTATGGTATTTACTGACATAGAAATTGATATCAGCAAACATTGACTATCAACAGTGTTAGATGCAGCACAGTGTAGTAAAGGATTGATCATACTGTAAGTATGGGATGTGTGAATAGTTGACAGTAGGTGGCATTCAACTCCTGAAGGTGTTTCTTGGTTGTCAAGTACACACAGCCCCAACTATAATACAAAAGAATGGGGCGACGAAACTTCATGAAGCATTTTCTTCGCCGTTTGGTCACTTGCATGAATTGTTCTTAGACTCATCTGTAGTCGGACATGGAATCAATTCTTTAAGGTAGGTCTTATCATGAAACGTGGTCGTGGGGAGGAGAAATTTGAGATTTGTGTACAGACACACACACAGACATACACACACACACACACACACACACACACACACACACACACACACACACACACACACACACACACACACACACACACACCAAAAGCTCGATGGAGAGCCATATAGGACCACGCCCATTTCTGCTGTGCAGCCTGCTTAGAAGCCTCGCTATGCTCGGCAATCCTATACTATAATACACATACTATAATACGCGAACGCTCGGGAACGCCCACTTCAGTCTGTCCACATGTCCACATGTCTGTCTGTAACGCACAGATTGACACGACGCCAGTCTCCAGGCTCACTTTTGCGTGTGTTTGTGTGTAGCGGAACATGCGTCTTCTTTGCAGAAGTGGCATACAACAATACATTGCCACCGCCCAGATTGCCACGGCCCATAGGGGCGGGTAGCACTAGTAATTCAATAAAATCTTTCTTACCTTAAAATCCCTTTTGGTAAGCCATGCATGGTCACTTAGGATGAGATCAACGCCCCATCCATAATTTCTGTTCATATTAGAATCACTGCTTCACCAGAAAAATATTCAGATTCTAGAGCCCGGTTCACAATACCACGCTGACGTTGACGCTGACGATGACACTGACGGTGACGATGACGCCAGCGTGAGCGTCATATTGTGAACATGTCAACGTCGACGACGATCGTCGCAGCGTTCGTCCAGCGTCCTTGACGCTGGAGTTGACTGAAGTTCAACTCTAGCGTCGATTCCGGAAGTGTACCACGTAACCGGAAAACACGTGATTACTTTCTACAAATCAAAGAACAGTCCTATTAAATCCCGGATTTGGCATGGAGTGTCTAATCGACAGCGTGCAGAGTTATCCTTGTCTTTGACGCGTGCATGAATGCAAAGACCTGCCGCCTTCGCTATAGGATTGGTCTGACTCACATTTGCCGTTGTTGAGATTCTCTAGCTCTACGCCTACAACGACGAATGAGAAGTAGAAGAATTACAAGTTCTTCGTCCGTCTGTGATACATACGTGGTGTCACAATAATGTGCGGTAGCATGCGCTCGACGCTCGAGTATCCAGACAGGTGCTGTGCTGACCAACGTCTCATGACGCTCACGGGAAATTATTGTGAATGGTACAACGTCATCCTTAGCGTCAGCGTCAGCGTCTGTGTCAACGTCCAGCGTCATCGTCAGCGTCGTATTATGAACTAGGCTTAAGGATATACGGTATCAGGAAAGCGTTGCATTGGTATCTGTTTAGTTTGCAACGTGGAACAAGTTTGAACAGGAAGTCACGCAACGTTCCCTTTCAGATCTCATCCTCAAACTGGAGCAGACACGTCACTTGGATCCCGCAGTCTCATAGGACAACACAAGGACTGCACACACGTCTAGCGTCTAGCAACATCCAATTTCACTCACCTGCAAGCTCTACCTTACGAACTGGACCAGTATGAGTCGTAGCTCTAAGATTAGCATCTAGCACCGTTGCATAACACCGCCAATCACCTTCGTATTTCTTACTGAATCTGTCAATGTTGAGTTTTAGTGTCCCAGATTCATATGAGAGCCCAAACTTCTGTATCGCATTTCCAAAAGTGGTCTCGTCAAACGATTTAACCTGATACACAGGAATGACTGTGTCATCCCGCTTGCACCATAACGCAACACTCGCATTCTCCACGACGATGTAGCTAATAGGGTAGACAGTCCATCCACCAATCAGTGTAACATTCTCATACAGATTCAGTGTCTGACCGCCTGCATACAAAAACAACTAAAACTACGAGAAGACAAACATGAAAGCACGCAATCGCATCCGCTTTCTTGCTGCTCTGTCAACCACACCCAATCACAACACGTGCCGAGGTGAGAGCGACTGCGCTTTCTCTGCAGCACTTTACGCTTACCTGACAGCGACACTAAAGTCAAACACGTCAGTACTCGCAACACAATCATAACGGTGACGGTAAAGCAGGCGGAAACACTTCTATCCGACCGTTGTTGCCGTCGGCTCAAACAGCAAACAATAATGACGACAAGAGTTTGCGTGTTCGGAGATCCGCTTCCGCACGTGATGCCCGGATGTGGTACAAACGGAACGTGTTGAGAGGTGACGTCGAAAAACACTTTCGGTGACACACTCCAGTCTCCTACAGAAACTCCGTGCATCTGATTTCACCATTAGGTCTGTAGGAGCCGTCTACACTGTAGAGAAAACCGTGAACTCACGTGACGAAACGTTCGCTCTTGTCGCCGGCTGAAATGTTGACATGAGCGTATTGGAGTGACGACAGCGTAATTTTAATTAGATTACGTCACATCAGGCTGACTGAGGTTTCTCTCATGACCATACAACCTCGTCCCACACCTTTTCCCCGCATCTCCCACTCGTGCCGTTCTCTACGCATGTTTAGCACTGGTTCTATTCAGCTTCGTCTGTTATTGTTCACAAAGTGTTCTCGGTATTGGTAAGCTCCCGGATGTGGTTATAGTTTCAAGACAATTCAATATATCCTCTAATTTTCGTTGTATTACACTTAGACATAGCAGATCTATGTATGGCGATATAAGTTGATAATGAATTTCTGATGTGTGGTATTGATTTTCGGTATTTATACGTGTGTGTGTGGTGTGGTGTGGTGTGTGTGTGTGTGTGTGTGTGTGTGTGTGTGTGTGTGTGTGTGTGTGTGTGTGTGTGTGTGTGTGTGTGTGTGTGTGTGTGTGTGTGTGTGTGTCATTCGCAACAGAATATGTAGATATTACTTCACTCTTTCAGTCTCTTCTCATATGACATCAAAATCATTTCTGCTCTTCATCAGAATATCATGCCAGTTATTAATTGTTCCAGTCAGTGTTCAAATTTTATAGCAGACGTAGTCATCATTTTGGCCACCACACAAAATTTTCAGTTGCCAAGGAGTTTAATACTTTTACATATATTTCATAAATACCAAATAATGATACTGATTGTTCTGGCAAGTAAACGATATCTCAGGACGTCACTCACTCTCAGTCTGACCTATTCTACTCTACTGCATAGAAACAAAAAAAAATTATTGGGTCCACCATAGCTATCTTGAGTGATTTTAGTTATCCGGATGGCAACCTCGCTGGTATAACTGGTTGTCACACAAACTCAGTTAGTCGTCAAATAACAACTTGACAACCACTTTTTCAAACACTGTCCAGTGTACGCTACCTACTGCAAAGATATGCTGTAAAGTATAAGCTTTACCATCGGAATGCAACCAATTAATTACTGACATGATAAATAGTAATGCTTGACAGCTGTGCTGCATTGTAAAAGAAGTCGCTGTAAATAACCTCTAGTAGTAGATGACCAATGTCATACTAGGCCTACAAAGCAAGTAACCAAACATCTGAAACATTCAAACCACATATCAACATACAATTAGATTCTTCAAACTTGTAGAAATACATGTAATTATGAACACTGGATTATGGCAATTTGGCCTGTATCTACTACATGCTGCACTCATCAACATCATAAACTGCAGATACAGAGCAAGACTACACATGTAGGGTTAATACCTCACTTACATTTTCAATATACAAATGAAAGCTATGAAGCAATACTCATTGGGAGTAGCTTGTATCCGAAGTGGAGCAAATTTATCTTCCCCTCAACCAGTCTCGTGTACGTACACCCAGAGTGCCGTCTACACATGTACTGAAATACATCTATTAGTATTCTAGTATACCGTATATTATAGCTATATCTAGACAATATGTAACATGCATAAAACATAATAATTAATGTAACAATAAATACTATAACTGTTAATTTAATTTTCTAGTTACTGTAGAGTTGTACTATTCCTACCCAAAATGGATTTTCCTCACTCGTAACTTGTTAATGCACTCTAGCTACTCTAGAAGATTTGGCCGGACTTCTAATTTTTCCAAAGTTATCGATATGAATTCTGTATGTCTTTGTGTATCGCTCTTACAATCTAAACTGTCTATATAAATACATATTGTATCAATTTACGTACATTAGCCCGGCCATGTCCCTCGTTGCCGCGTGCGACACAGAGAAGAATAATGCGTTGTGATTGGTGACTCGCTTGCATACCATACATTCCTGAAGCATGACACCCATATATGGTTATTTTTTGGCGTACATAGCCAGCCAGCCAGCCAGCCACAAGGATTTGGGGCAAATAGAACCCTGTTAGTATACCCCTCCTCATAAGTCACGTAACTTCTTTGAAGTCCCATCCCTTTAACTCGTAGCTTTCAACAAACAGCAATAAGTTTCCATAATGTTTGGCTTCATCCCCAGGATGAATTGTGCATAAAACTCACTGGTACATGTATTACCTGAATAACTTTAGCACTAAAGTGTGTCACCATTTCAAGAGCATATAACGCAGTTATGTGCAGCAATAAGTCTATACTGTATGACAACCAATATACAGAGAACACTTGTAATTTGTCTTGTAGCTATAGTCTACATAAGTCGTAGTGTGTGAGCTGCAGTATACCCACACATATACCAAAGTTGACAAAGTAGATTCACTACCAGATGCAACTCCTACAACTCACATGTAGAAAGTAAATATCCAGCTAGTTGCTGAAATGTTACCATTGCATAAAATGATTGTCATACACCAATTGCAACAGATGCATAATAAAAATGCAATAAAAGCCCTATCAACAAGCTACTATTAAAGAACAGTCCATAGATAGAAAGCATCACTAATACAGTCCTTCACTAGCAACAGCCTGCCTGCATGATTATACATTAAACATTCTAATTCCCATTACCTCGGTTTTCAGCACCTGTTGTTTTGTAAGCTGCATTGTCAACCAATAATCCTTGATAATGTGGACTTGTGCGAATGACGGTGTCTTCATACAGTGGAGTCGCTGGTATGCCAGTGCCAGGTATTGCCTCATATGTAGAATCATCAATTGCTTCCCTTTCGTGTTCTTCCACTGCTGTAGACAGCTCCTTTACACTCCTAAAAACCCTCAGTTCTACGTACAATACTGTTAACTGTTGAATTTGCATAATCAAGGCTAATCTGGCAAGTTTGCTTGAAACATTTTTGAATATGTAGTTTGTGGAACAAACTCCAGTTAGTATCACACGATGCTAGTCAAGCTTAGATATGTTGATTATTGTGTGTGTGTGTGTGTGTGTGTGTGTGTGTGTGCACGTGCACGCACGTGTGTACATTAGTATACATGACTGCAACAACACGTACTTCGATTTAACATTTCCACCAGACTGTTTTCTCCTCAACATAACGATCAATAGAATGATAACCATTATGCTAATTCCAAGTATCACTCCAATAGCAATGCCAGCTTTTGCACCACCTGAAAGGCCACTACTCTTGCCTTCACTAGGAATATCTAATAAAAAATAAAACCCATTTCAACAAAGCAACAAAAAGACGCAAACAAGTCTAAAGCACAATTAACAGCAAATAAACACATAAACAGAAATATTCATACCGACTGTAACTTTGTTTGACGTAATATCATTGACTTTGCAAAAGATGACTGCCTTGTTTAGATCTTCAGCGTATGCCACAGTCAAGACGTTTTTTCGCACCGTAATAGACCCTGCACTTGATACAACCTCATTATTAACCCTCCACTCAACTGGTGGTGGTGGTGGAGCACCACTAGAAGTTAGACATGTAGCTGTGCCAGGTGCATCTTTGTCAACACGAAGTGTCTCTGGTGGATGAAGTTCAATGGCAGTAAGTGCTAGAACAGGCAAGTGACAATATGAAAGTCCAGGCAAAATAGCTTTCTCAATACGTTCAAACATATATACAAAAATTAACGTGACTGTACCAAATGATAACCACACAAGCAAACAGACATGCTGACAGACAGGCAACAATGACTTGAACCTTTTAGACAACTGCATCATTTAAGTGTTAGTCTCTAATTAGCACCAAGTGATTCAAGTTATTTTGAGTATCTCAATCGTTCAACATACACATCGTGTCCATTCACCTTTTGTTTCAACTTCTTCAATCGCCTCCCGCTCTTGACCGTTAAAAAGACTTATCGTATTACCTCGCATAGAACGGCATGCCGTTATGGAATGAATTTTAGCAGGGTGCCGTTATACCTCGAGGTACAACGGCATGCCGTTGTAAATGAGGGAATTTTACCAGCGCCTCAAATTGCACATCCAACAAAATCTAAGATCTTTCTTAAGTGGTACTACTAACTACTACTAAGTCTTCAAGAACATGCCATGCATAGAGATTACCGGTAAGCACTAATCAGTTTCTACTTTTTCGTGTTCCTCATCATCATCACTGTCTTGATCTGTCAAACCTGATGGTTTGTCATCTACTAATGGTTCTTCGCAAGTAGCTGTTTCATCTGTCATCAATGTGTTAGTTTGACACGTGTCTCCTCCATTACTGCAATACTAATATCAAAAGACAGGCCTTGTATTACTGTGACTACTGTAGTTTGTTCTATAACGGCACCTCACCCAATAACGTTATGCCGTTATAGGTACCTGCTGGAGTTGTAGCAGATTCTGGTAAAATTTGCTTATAACGGCATGCCGTTCTATGTGAGGTAATATGGTACGACAACTGTGATTGTGTACGAAGTCTTAGGATTCAATTGTTTTATGGTGTAAGTCTCTATCCCTTTTTCTAAAGTTTCACTCAAGTTGGTCCCCCAATGTACAGTGATTTCTGTCACAGCATCCAAGACATTGCCAATCTGCCAATTAACTTTGATTGTTGTCTCAGTTGTTGTGCCGATAGTGACAGTAACAACTGAAACAAACGGCCACATCCATCAAACACAAAATGCAACATTTATTCAAGCAAATAAAATCTCCACTAAATGCATCGTGTGTGCATGAAAACAAATAGAATTAAAAATATCTAAACAAATGGCTCTACATTCCTTGCTGTGTGACTGCATGACTAGCCCAGACTCCTAAACATGTCCCTGTTATTATCACTACAGTACATCAATGCAGAGACCCATAAATCTAAAGTTACTACATTTTGTAGCCACCCTTTACTGATTACAACGTTGTTACCTTCAGTCTGTGTTGTTCTCTTAATTTCATCAGGTACACCAAAACCATTAACATTCCTAGCAGTGACTATCACTGTGTACTCCTGTCTTGGTATGAGTCCTTCAATAAGAGCTGCTGTTTCTTGCTGATTTTGTTGAAATATTGTGAAATCTCTTGATGCACCAGCACGGTACTCAACTCTGTACCCATCTATACGTACATTCTGTCCTCCAGTGTCTGTTGGTTCCTCCCACTTAACATTGAGACTGTTCTCTGTTACCTCTGTTGTGCCAAGACTGGTCACCTTGCCTGGTACTAACCACAAAACACCACATGTACACTTATGAACATGCAACAAACAAGTAGGATTTACACAAATTATCTCAAAGAATCTTTAAAAGATGGTCCTATTGTATCTGCCAACAAATATACGTCAGTAAGTAGAGGTGACTGCTAAATACTGCCAGTGTGTGTGTGTGTGTGTGTGTGTGTGTGTGTGTGTGTGTGTGTGTGTGTGTGTGTGTGTGTGTGTGTGTGTGTGTGTGTGTGTGTGTGTGTGTGTGTGCATGCGTGCATGCGTGCATGTGTGTGTGTGTGTGTGTGTGTGTGTGTGTGTGTGTGTGTGTGTGTGTGTGTGTGTGTGTGTGTGTGTGTGTGTGTGTGTGTGTGTGTGTGTGTGTGTGTGTGTGTGTGTGTGTAGATTACCATGAGAGGCAACTCCACTGTAATTCTCATTATAGACTTCATCTGTCACACTCGCAATTAATTAAGTGCATGGACTGAAACAAGAGGCAACTACACTTACAGGCTGTGTACCAGATTATACATCTATATCTATTTCATTGTTCATACCTATAAAGACCAAAATCTAGTTTAGTAAATCATTCCGTTTCTATTAAATTATAAACTACAGACTGATAGTGTAACAGTATGCTAATAGATTAATTCAAATCTAAATCCAGAAAGTTGATTTGACTACGAGATGTATAGCACAAACGCAAACCTGTGTTCTTGAATCTAAAGGAATGTACAGCCAGCAGTAATGACAACATATGTATGTACAAAGTCAATACGAGATAAACATATTTTACATTACTTCAATTACATTTCCAGATCACAAGTATCGACTAATGGAAACAAATCAACAACTGTACAGAAGTTAATTCCTGTGTTCTGAAGTATCTTCATTAGGAAGACAAACTAATTAAATGTAAGATACTGTTAAATTGATCATAGATATTATAATGCTCATTACCTGTTGTGTCAGTTGTAAACGATACTTTGTTTGATGGAGGTGATCGATATGGTCCTGCGTTTCTTGCATACACTACCACCTTATAAGTGGCACCTTTTAATAAACCAGTCAGTGTCCCTGATGGAGCAGCTCCATTTGTATATTCCGTATTACTTTGATTATTATAACTGTATGCCATCTCATAGTATGTTATGCTGCCTTCATTGCTGGCTAAAAGGCTTTCATTGACAATCTAATAATTAAAACAAATAGTTGTCGAGAATATCTTGCAAATATAAGGAGTTGACTTACTTTCCAAGTCAGCTTTGCTGATATGGCTTTAACTTCACTATAGCTAAGCTCAGTTGGACCGAGAGACAGAGCTACAAAACAAGACGCCATACAAAATTCAACAACTGCAAGCATTATATGCTGAGACGTCAAATGACTGAAACAAGCAAGCAAAAGTGCAAGCATGCAGATGTAACAACCATGTCCACACACACAACCAACCAATAAAACACACTGTTGCGTTGCACAGTTAGTATTTCTTACCATTAGGATGTGTTATCAGTTTTTCTATGTCACTGAATTCTCCTTCTCCAATAGCATTCCTGGCTCTCACTCTAAAGTCATAATCAGTCAAAGGCATCAACCCCTCGACCAGCTGTTCTGTTGTGGCTCCGTCATTGAAATTTCTAGCAATCATCCAATCACTAGATCCGGTCTGTCTATAGATCACTTCATATCCATTGATTGGACTGAAGTTCTCAGATCCAGATATCCATGACAAAGTGATAGAAATATTTGTTTTTTCCTTAGCTGTCAAGTTGGTCGTTGCATCAGGTGAAACTAAAATATAAATACCAAATTGTTATTACAATTTTCTGATCATTCTGTCCAACTGGCTAGCATAGTTGTGACAAGATCGATTATAAAGATCACTTCCTTACTCTTTCTGTCTATTTATAAAGATAATATAACTGCTTCCAAAGTGATATGAACATCTTTGTCAGCTGTACAACTAAGACGAGTAAAGAATGAGTCAAGTCCATTGTAGATAGCTAAGAATCTGAGGTTGTCTTTTCATCATGCAGGTAAGTATTGATAATCCTTCAAAATAAGATCCATCATGTGATAGACATAACTCTTTCTATAATATCTTGTTTCTTGATCATATAGTCACAAGTATAAAAGCAAGATTCTCTCAATAGCATTTACATTACCAAAAACTACAATAAAACTACAGTGACTTTCTATAGCTATATAGAACAATACAACTAAATCACAGTATACCTGCCTTAACCAGGCTGTTCTCCTGCCTTACAAGACAGTACGTGTTTTAACTGTTAGGAGCCACACAAGCTAATCAGCTGCATATATTACAAAGTCTTATCATCACCATCCTTTGCAGGCAAGCTAAACTGATGTAAAAAAAGTAATGACCTTCTGCCGTCATCACTAGATCCCCATTCAAAGCAAACAGTAATGCTCAAAACTATGTCAACATGTGGAATCACACCCAGCCCATTTCACTCGGAAGGATGACACGGCGGAAAGGGGTCTGGCTACACGAGACTACACCCAGCCTTCTGTAAGACCTGAAAGTGTATCAGCTAATGAATGAGTAAGAGTTCTCTACTGTCACACCTGATGTAAAACCTCTAACTGCTGGCTCTACCAACCAAGTAATTACCACCTTATAGCATAACTTACCTTGAACTTGAAGAACAACTGTATCCATGTCCACTCCTGCATCATTCTTTCCTTCACAGGTGTAAGTGCCCGTGTCGCTTTTCTTTGCCGATGTGATAGTCAATGTACTGCTTCCTTGCTCACCAGCCTTTTGCATTTGGTCATCATGAAACCACCAAATTTGTGGCACTGGAATGCCTGTAGACTCGCATCTAAATGTGATGTTATCCATTTGACTGATTGTGTAAGTGTTTTGCCCATTTAGAATGAGAGTATGAGGAACAGCTACAATACAAAAGATGTCAACATTCAACACTTGTGCAAATAGCAAGATTGACAAACCAACAGACAGACAACCAAACATCAAAACACAAATGAACAAACACAGGACGTTCATATCCACAAGTGCACGCACTCATGAACACACACACACACACACACACACACACACACACACACACACACACACACACACACACACACACACACACACACATGCACACACATACACACACACCTGCAAGTTCACAAGTGACTAGATAAACAGACAGATAAGCAAACATGTACATAACGAGAGCACTCAGAGAGTGAATTCCTCAGTCATAATAATAAAATAATTTTTTTTAAAAATTGCCAAGTTTGTCTATCCAGATAATGATTGGATGTCCTAGCTGTATGAACCAATCCTTCTCTCCATTGTCATATTAAAAAATGACAAATGACAGATTTTCTTTTTGTCGCTCTCTGCATGCTACATTGACAAAGATCCGCCAAGCCATAAAAACAAACACAAGAGAGGTACGTCTAATGAGCAAAAATCTTTCATCTCTCAAAAACATTCTGAGAGATAGCAACATTTTTACTTATTATAGGAATGTTATCAGTGCATGAGAGTAAATTCGAAGTGACTGCAGTCACGTCAAATAATTTTTTGCAAAGGTTCACCTTTCAAACGAGGACTGTCTTAATTCTAGTATCACAATCCGTCCTTAATTAAATCACTTGTATGTTGGTCCAAGACCATGCGACTTCTGGTAAAATTTCATCCAGAACTTTCATGTAATTCTGGTAACAAACAAAAAAACAAAAACAAAAACAAATGGAAGCAAAAACACAACCTCCTTGACAGAGGTGACTACAGACTAACACACGTATATAGCCACTTAACAACAAAAGACTATATAACACACATACTGAACTAAACATTTACTCACTCTGAACTGTAAAATACACTGTCCCGCTTCTAAGTCCAGCCTTGTTCTCACCAACACACTCATATTCTCCAGCATCAGTTTCTTTGACTTTGTCAATAGTATAGCTCACAGTGTTTGTAAGTGAGGAATTTTTCAGTATCTCTCCTGTTTTCTGCCGCCTGATGAACAGGTAAGAAGGATCTGGTTTAGCTTCAGGAGATTTACAAGTAATCGTCACGGAATCCGACAAGTTGGTATTAGGAGCAGTAAACTGACTGATGGTAGGAGCAACTGAAACAAAGAAGTTCGTGTATATTAATTAAATGCACTAATTGCACACACATACATACTACACAGGGCCGACGGAGCCGCAGCAGCAGCAGCGGCCATGGCCGTCCCACTTTTTGAAAACTCGACTTCAGCCAGCGAACGATTGCCGCATACTTCCGGTCTAAAGGTAGCGCTGATTAAATAAAATAATATATTTGGTCATCTACCGAATTGTGGCTCTACTAATTTGGTGACTGTTTTGAAGTCTCCTACGACTTCTCTTTTGTTACCTGGACTATATTCCCCGACCTCTGTGACAGCACACTGCTCACGAATGTGTGCCAACCCACCCCTAGCGTGCGCTAAGCCACACCCACTAACGCGCGCTAGGCCGCTCCACTTTTAAATTGCTTCCGTCGAACCTGCTACAGACAAACACAGTCATTGATATAAATGAAGTCCTCAATTCAAAAATCTTTCTTAGCATAAAATCCCTTTTGGTAAGTCAAGTCATCTTCTAGCATGATGCATAGTCACTTTTTTAGTAAGACAACGGCCTACCCATAATTTCTGTTCAAAAAGAGAATCACTGCTTCATCAGAAAAATATTCAGAAAATACAGTAGATCAGGAAACGTTGCATTGGTATCTGTTTAGTTTGCAACGTGGAACAAGTTTGAACAGGAGGTCCTGCAATGTTTGCTTTCAGATCTCATCCTCAAACTGTTATCCGCCCATGTTACAACTAAACGCAATATGTCCCCTCCTAGCATTTGAGGAATGCGGTTCTTCGAACTTCCCCCGAAGAAGCAAGTCAATACAAACGACTACTTTAGGAGCAGACACGTATGTCACTTGGATCCCGCAGTCTCATAGGACAACACGAGGACCAGACGTCAACACACTTCTAAAAGTCTAGCAACATAACTTCACTCACTTGCAAGCTCCACCTTACGAGTTGGACCAAAGCGAGCCTGAAGTCCATGATCAGGATCATTCACTTGTATAGCGCACTCCCACTCGCCTTCGTATTTCTTACTGAATCTGTCAATCTTGAGTTTTAGTGTCCCAGGTTCACTCCTCACCAGAGGATCACTCCCAAACTTCTGTAGCGCATTTCCAAAAGTGTTCTCGTCAAACGATCTAATCTGATACGCAGGAGGGACGTTATCATTCCGCTTGCACCATAACACAACACTCGTATTCTCCACGACGATGTAGCTAATAGGGTAGACAGTCCATCCACCACTCAGTGTAACATTCTCATACAGATTCAGTGTCTGACCGCCTGCATACAAAAACAGCTATTAAAAACCAAAATGTTAGGAAGACCATGAAACTACAAAAGTAAGAAAAATTAACGCCAGAGATACCAATTAGCGCATGCGCTGTATTCTAAATGACTGTCCGTTGGTCCGTCCAGAGGCACTACTAGTAGGCTACCGTAACTGTAGCGCTGCGCGCCTCGGGTTAAACTAACCCTATAGGCTACACTTTTAGAAAGGAGAGACTAGCATGAAAGCACGCAACAGCGTCTGCTTTCTCTCTGCATCTGCTGTCACTCGTGTCAATCAACCACGCCCAACCCGCCTACACAAACATGCGCCGAGGTGAGAGCGATTGCCGGCGTCCTTTCTCTCTACAGCTCTCTACGCTTACCTGACACCGACCCTAGAGCAAAACAAGTCAGTATTCGCAACACAATCATGATGATGACGTTAAACGAGGCAGAGACACTGCTATCCGACCTTCGTTGTTGTTGGCTCAAATAAAAACGTCAAGACATCATGCCCTCAAATGTAAAAAATTCTAAAAGCTTAGAAAGCAATGCCCGGATGTGAAAACAGATTAGCCTAAAGAGGTCAAACATCCACATGATTTCGGTAAACTCTAGTCTCGCGAGGCAACCTTTCTCCGACCTCCGTGCTCACTGCATAATGGTGGTGGTAGTACGTGTGTGTGTGTGTGTGTGTGTGTGTGTGTGTGGTGTGTGTGTGTGTGTGTGTGTGTGTGTGTGTGTGTGTGTGTGTGTGTGTGCGCGCGTGCGCGCGTGCGTTCGTCCCTATCTGATCACAGTTTGCCTGAGCTTGCCAATTGCACAAGACCACAAGACATGGTAGTCATGTCTCATATAAGTGGACCAGACTTAGTTACTTCTAGTTGCTGTGCTCACATCATATTACCTATAACGTAACTTGCCAATTGATTACATACTACACATGAAATCTCCACCCTGCAACCAATAACAGTTGCCAAACTTAACAATACACTTAATTAATTCAACTATCATGAAAGAATCGTAATTCACACAGTTCTTCAGAGATTCCAGGAGACTACAACGATGAGTATCCCCATGTCATAATTATACTGTCAGATGATTGTTTCTATAGAAGATTTGGGAGCTGCAGGTGACACAGCTGAAGATGGTGAAGTAGTCTACAAAAAGACACAAACCAACACACTTTACAATCACATGGGCATAGTGTCCTGTCCGACCAGTCTGGCCATGGCCGGACCAGTTTTGAAGAATACACTTTGGCAGACATTCAGTGGCATCAACTTTTGTTTTAATGGTCTAGTCGATTAAATAAAAATTATATTTCTACTCATGGCAGTACTTTGTACTCTACCTAATAACGTGCGCTACATTACCCTGCCTGTTAGCGTGTGCTAGGCTAGACCAGTCAGTATCAGGGGTGGCCAATTACTCAAGTTTTTTCAGAAGCAGTTATTGAAATTTTGTAATATTTTTGTTTCTAGTCGGTATGGCGTTAGTTGCAATCAATGATGGGCACCAAGCAAGCAAAGATTTGGCACCAAGGCTTGAAGCCACTCCAGATGGTGACATCATGACTGTGACTAAAGAGTGATGATTTCGTGAGCACAAAAAAGGGATCACAATCGAATGTCAATCATGTGTCTGTGTGCCTGTCTACTGTCTGTCTGCATGCATGCAATGATGCATGAATATGTACAAATGTATGTATGTACGTACTACGTGTGTTTGTACTATATAGGTATGTAGATAGGTAGCCTCAGACTCGTGCATGTGTGTCCATGTGGAAGTGTTCTTTCCCTTGGCACCAGCCTTATCCGAACTTGGCCACCCCTGATTATTAGCTTCCTACGCCATCATCATTAGAATATACAGAAACTTGCAGGTTAATAAAAACAATGACAATGCAAGTACACTGTATAAATTTTGAGGTTTACATAGTGTTGCTGATTAATAAGAAGAAATTAAAAAAAATTCCACGACAAAGTGTGATCGAGGTATGACATGCAACTGTGATAGAACCAATAACAAACAATCCCGTCAACAGCAACTAGCAAATCTCACCTTTTCAGTCTGCAGAGGTTTGCCTGTTTGGCACACAGGGTCTTCAGCAACTGGATAGGTTTGTTTACCTTGTTGTGGCTGTGATTTTGTAAGCTCCTCTACTTTAGCTGCAGCTGAATAGCTTGATCTTGTTGTTACACCAACAGCGAGATCTCTGTGCTTGTAAAAGCTGTCAAAAAAGTAAAATGCCAACGAAAAATACTCAATCATATTACACAGTAGTCTCACCTTGTTTGTGTCGAGTCTTCCTCAACTTCCAGTTTTTCTACTCAAACATCAATACAATACATCATATTTACATTTTGATTATCATGTGATATCAACCTCTCTTCTTCATTCTGCTTCTGCAGTACCCTATCACGACAAAAATGATGCACACAGCCACTATAACTCCCACAGCAATGCCTCCACCAACTGCAGGACCAGAGTCGTTACTGCTTTCCTGTAGACTTCCTGCAAATCACAAATAGAAACAATTTACACAATGTAAATTTAGACCAGGTAAACAAACAGGCAGACAAAAACAGACAAACATATAGACAAACACACAGACAAACAAACAAACAGACGAACAAACAGAGAAACAAACAGAGCAACAAACAGACAAACAAACAGACAGACAGTGGTTTATTCTTCCATATAGCCGCAACAACTAATAAGCGTATGGCTGTAACTGTAGCCCCTACCAACACAGCACAAAGCTGTGGCACAGAAAACACCTAGACTCAAGAGTCATAGAGCTAGACTACCAGTACTACTACAAAGAAACAAAGAAAACAGTAAATCTAATCTGTATTTCTTGCACACGCCGTGCACACTCCGTGCACACTCCTACACATAATTTAGCTACAACGCAACACAAAATAACGTCCACCAAAGACACATCTACAGGATCTGAGTTAAAAAGGAGGGCTTGATGTTGAAAGCTTCGTCAGGAGAACCATCCACTTCCAACTTGTCCAACTGGCATACTGTGGAACCAACAGCTCCGTCACTCCAAGACACCATGAAGAACGGATACCAGGCGCAAAACTTCGACGCAAAACATGACACTCAAGAAGGTGCCAATGGTGTTAACCTCCTAAGACCTCCCAAACACCAACTTGACCTCCCTCAAGGATGACAGACCACGTCTTCAGGAGACAAAATGTTCCGACATGCAAACTAAGACAGCGGCAGCCAGCCAGCCAGCCAGTCAGCCAAACAGACAGACAAACACACAAACACAAACAAACATACAAACAAACAGACAAGCAACCAAACAGACAAGCAAACAGCCAAACAAACAGACAAGCAACCAAACAGACAAAAAACAGACAAACAAATAGACAAAAAACTGACAAAAACGGACAAACAAATAAACATACAGACAAACAGAAAACAAACAAACAGACAGAAAAACACAGACAAACAACAAACAGACAAACAAACAAACTGCAAAGTTGGTTGGCAAAAGGAGAGGCAAACAATGATTTCATGCCACACACAAAAACAAGCAAAACAGAAAGGACTATTCAAAGACAAACATAAGTATGAATAAACACTGATTACCTGCCAGGATCAAATTCGTTGAGGTTCCATAGATTCTGCTAAATCCTCTAATTGCACATGTGTACACCCCTTCATCTTCATCGTTAATATTGCGAATGAAGAGCTTATTGTCACTGAAAGAGTAGTGGTCATCTTTTCGAAGTATTTTGTCGTTCTCTTTCCACCATATTGGATCTCGAACTGGATCACCAAATTGAGAGTTACATTCCAGAATAACACTGGCTCCTGGGGTGGGAAAATTGTTGACAATAGTCACCTCCAATGCTTGCAATTCTAAAATTACAAATTAATGTAGAATGACTTAACAAGGTTAATATCAATAGAATCAAAGAAAAATGTCTGCCACAGAAAATGAAGGAAAGATGTGTCCGGCAAAGTAAATACCCATTCAAACAATGATGTGTTGCATAGGCACATATACTGTGGCATCAACACCAGGGGAAGCAAACAAAATAAAATTTGACATGTCCAAGCTTTTTGCCTAAAGAATATTTGTACATGCACTTGCTTTTGCTTATGATTTACAATTATCAGCAAATAATTCTAACTTAATTATAAATATAACAGTAGACTGCTTGAACTTATGCTTGCAAGTGTTCAACAAGCTGCATACGGTAGCATGCCAGTTATCTGAATGCACCAGCTAACTGAATGCGGAGTGCCGTAGATGCCCTCTAGAAGTGCGCGCTGTAAACTATTACATGCATAAGCAACAAGGTGTAATGTCAAGTTAGTACCATTGTATGGTAAATTACTTTCTCATTATTACCTTATAGAGGACACCTTTTGCGTGCCAGTAGAGTTAATTAAGGTCAGTTATCCAAAATATTCAGAATTATGAACAGGGTCAAGTCCCAAAGTGTTCGAATATTAAACTGACATCCGACTGTACTCAACTTTCCAGTCTGCAACTTTCTATTGCCATTAGTGCTGATTTTAATTGTCTCACTCACAATGGCCTGCAACCAGATCTTTAAGCTCCAAAAAACTGTTCAGACAATGCGAACTTCATGAAGATGACAAAAGACATCTTCAATAAATTCAAACCCTTATGCTTAGCAGATCAATAATACGGTTTGTTAACTGAGCTGCAATTGCCAGTATTCTTGGTGATATCTGGGCATCATCTCCTCATATCTTCAAAAACTTCATTGTGTGTAGATATCGACTCACAGCTAGCTTTTCAATCCTCAGTACGCTATTGAAACAGACCAGACACACCTTCCAAACTTGGAAAGTCAATGCCTCCCCATGCTCCCAAGTTTGACACATGCAACCACATGCCAATGTGGTCCAACTGTTCATCTAGTGCTTGTGAGCACAACAAAAAACAATCACCTCTAATTCTAATCTGGCACATATGCCCACAGACGTTGTGATTAATTAAATTATAAAAGTCAGCACTACATGCATACACAGCAACCCAACCCTCCATAACACAACAGCATGCACCTCATGAGCAACTGTTGACCTGAATCGACCATCCGTCAAACTACATAGATTCTGGGGGTAGTGAAGTAGTACTACAGAACACATACCTTGGGTTTCAGCTTGAATGACAGGACTCCAGTCACTAGACATGTCGCTCGTTTCCACCTTTAATGCCAAAGCATACACACTTGACCCTTGCAGCTCGTCTATCACCACTTTGCCTCTTTCCAATTCACTGATCTTAACAGTCTTCTTCTCCCAGTTTGCTATTTCTTCAGCATTGCGAAGTTTCCATCTTGGCTCATAAATGTCACCCACACGAACGTAAGCAACAACAAAATGAGTCACATCAAAGTTGTTTGTTTCCAAGTAAAGCGAGATAGTAAACTCAGTTGCTGGTCCAATATTTTGCCGCGTAAATTCTGGCACATCAGGAGCTAAACAACAGCATACAATAAAATGATAGTTGACACAAACACAAAAGCTGAAAACCAAGGTCCCCAGAAATCATGACAAGGACTCCAAATCAAAAATGTATAAGTGCAAAGTTACAGCACAACACATCACTATCCATTACTAATGAAAGCATACATTTTGTGTCATAGTTAGATTGTGCATTTTCACATATCAAATACAATACAAGCTAAAAACTCTTGATGTTATGCTCGATTATCGTCACATGTTTGATAGGACACAACTTAAAGATTGAGTTGGCACACTGATCTACTCTTGTGCTACACAATTGTCAACAAAACAACTAATAAATATTTACAACATCAGCGGCAGCAAGTCTGACAGCACTTCACTCAATCGCGACCGTTGACTTTAGGAGACAAGCAAGCACATCATGTATAATTTAGCATGCTGCATGAAATCATTACATTGTGCATAATTGTGCATTAAAACAGGGTGTAGCGTGGCATGGGCTAGACCGGGCTATAGCGCCATCATCTGTAGGCGTGGTCATAAAAATTGTGGACTGTAACTACGTGTGAGGACCAAAGCTGTATGTAGCATATTCACCACCCTTTTTCTAGTCTGGATATGCCACTGATTATAACGTATCAGTTAATTAATTGAAAACCAATAAAAATGGGCGTGTCCCATTGCATCGTGAAGTTTAGTCCCCTTGACTAAAATGTATAAACAAGTGATGCTTTACAGCAAATTTAAAAACACTTAGGTTCACAAAGTGTCATGAACTTCGCTCAACTTCAACACATTAGTGAAATTCACTAGCATTTACATGTGCAGTTGCATCTTCGTGTGCACCGAGTGTGTCACTTTTAGCTGCATGTTAATTGCTTGCAATGTTTGTACAGTACTACCATCTATACTGACAGACCTAACCTTCAAACGAACACAACTTGCTTACCTGCAGCAACTGTGCTATCCATCACGTCATCAGATATACCAATCCCTACGACGTTGACTGCAGTGACTTGAATCGTATACAACGAATTTGGCTTCAGATTGCTAATAAATGCCATTGTTGCTGTTAGATTCTTTGCGAAAACTTTGAAGATTTCTAATCCAGTGCGATACTCGACTTTGTACCAAACAGTATCAACTCCACCCATGTCTGTTGGTGCTTCCCAACTGACAATAAGACTGGACTCCGTAATGGCCGATACTTCAATATTAAACACTTTGCCTGGTACTAAACATAAACACAACATTAGAACTATTAGTAATACAGAAGCTAATTGAAATAAATAAACAACACACAAAACTGTAGCCTCGGTTCCTACTGCACGTTACTACTCCTACTCCTCGGTTACTACTGCACATGACAGGTAAATGGGGTCAAAAGTAGGAGGAGCGAGGTGGAAAGCGTCTGGGCGCACTGCTACTTCAGACGAGTTCAGGGGCAGAAAAGCTATTAAACATGAAACGCTCCGTGCGGTGGTTTTGATTGGTCTACAACAAGAACAATACCACTTAGTTTACAGTTACAATTGTATACATGCTAAGTAACGTTGTTAGACATAGTGTTAGACTCGTATTACAACAGCTGCAGTGTTCTTGCGATGGAGGTCTTCCCGAGTGAATTAGAAATCGAATCTACACCTGTATTACACTCCTATAAGTACTGATCATCGTAGATCCATTTCAGATGATTCAATAGCAGAAGTAGCTATTTGCTGTCCTCAATTCGGGATCAAAGCTATGAAGTCGTTGTAGCACCTCTTCATACATGACATGTCACCTGGCCCAAGGAGACAACGTTCTTGCATGTTTTCCAACTGAGTATGGCAAGTCTATGATATTCCAAATGATGCCAAGTGTATGCAACACTCTGCAGGTCATTGGTAATTCAGACTGCTCTTTCCATCCAAGCCATTGCTTTCTCTCATGAGAGACCAGGTAGCAAGCTTGACAGAACACGGGGTAACAGCTGCAATGATAGGTGCTAGCTTGTTTGAAGATGAACAGATTCAACGTGATGATGTCAGCATTGTGTTTGCCAGAGATGCTCTCATTGGAGGAATTAACGCCCTCCAACAAAGCCGATTCTGCAATCGCGTTGTTGCTGTGTTGCAGACAAAGTTTGAATTCACTGCGTCGTTCAGTGGCTAGCCTGTTTTTGCTTACCGTTTCGATGTCATTTGAATGGAACTGACTGATGAGTTACCTACATCGTATTACGATTGTATTGTGCAACTAGATTAATGGTATAATTTGAATCTAACAGCTTTCCCGCCCCAGAACTCGTTTGTATTAGCAGTGCACCCAGACCCTTTCCCCTTGCTCCTCCTACGTTTGTCCTCATATACCTGCCACGTCAAGTAGTGTACATACGGGAAAGCGTCTGGAACCGAGGCTAACAAAACTGGTACAAACACAAAAAATTTCTTAAGTGTTTAGTTACCTGTCATGTTAGTTGTTAAGGTCTGCTCGTTAGATGGGGCTGATCGATATGGTCCAGAATTTCGTGCATACACTTTCACTACAAATGTCGTTCCCTTTGATAAACCAATCAACTTCCATGAAGAAACAACTCCCTTTGTAAACTGTGACTTCGTTTCGTTTCGGCCATATACATTGTACGCTATTTCGTAGTGTGATATGTTCCCTTCATTGTCGGGCAGCAGACTGCCATCTGCAAGCTACAAAAACCACCAATACGTCAATGATCACATGGGTTGCTGTTACATCAAGTATACTTACTGTCCACGACAGTTCCACTGTCTGATCTTGAGTGTCGGTTTCGACAAGATTAGTTGGACCGACAGAAGGAGCTACAAATAATACAACAGATGTGTACATACGTACATTGTGTAACAGTTAGAACGAAGGTCAGCATCTCTAAACATTAT
Organism: Corticium candelabrum; assembly: GCF_963422355.1. Taxonomy (NCBI): domain Eukaryota; kingdom Metazoa; phylum Porifera; class Homoscleromorpha; order Homosclerophorida; family Plakinidae; genus Corticium; species Corticium candelabrum. The sequence continues at coordinate 6,388,494 of NC_085087.1, read as the reverse complement.
AAAGCCGTTGTGTCTGTTTGTGTGTGCGTTTGTGTGTGTGTGTGTGTGTGTGTGTGTGTGTGTGTGTGTGTGTGTGTGTGTGTGTGTGTGTGTGTGTGTGTGTGTGTGTGTGTGTGTGTGTGTGTGTGTGTGTGTGTGTGTGTGTGTGTGTGTGTGTGTGTGTGTGTTCAAAGTAAACTCTCAAACGGCGCGGCAGAGAGGCGATCGAACTGTCGCTTGTAGAGTATAAGACAAAATATTACAAGTTAGTCCAACTAACACCATGAATACACTGCAGACTGACAAAAATACAATAATATATACAAATGACATACTGACTGCCTGACCCATCGACTGTTTACTTGTATATGCCTAAATATAGCAGCTATGATTAAGTTCCAGATTAAAATGATATGAATACAAACAACATGGCTGGCTACAACCTCTTCACAGCTCCTCTTAACACACTCAGGCTAAAGGCTAGTGGGGTGGAGCTCGCACAAAGAGGACCTGTTAACGAAATAACGTTCATGTCATGTGTTCAGGGGACCACCAACAGAGCGATTATAGCCGCTGGCATTTCTCCCACTGCCAATGAATGGCACAGAATGTGAGGGCGGGCGCAACAAGCAATGAGCTGTGCTTGTCACAACTCGAACAGCACAATGGGAAGGCAGCGTAATGTAAGTTCAACTAATTCCTTGCGGGCTCCACTAGCCTCTAGCCTGCGGATGCTAACAGGGACTGTGAAAAAGGCTAGGCTAGCTAGTGCCTGCTAACCCAAACATAGCGTCAGTGATTAGTGGCAAAGTGTTTCTACAACTTGACATAACCAATACTCCACAGTGATCGAACTCCACATATACAATAAAGTCATTAACTCTGTACTTCGCATGACGTGGATGAGCATGCATATCCACGTAACGAAACCAAACACATGAGTCTGGGGTTGCCATTGGAAAGGAGGGAAACATCACAGGGTTGCCGGTGCGCATGCCCCGACTGAGCACACAATACTGCCTGGTGCAGCGGCCAACTCCGACATAGTGGCCGCCCCTGACATCATGCTTCCCCCTTTTCTGGCGTATATTTCCACTAACATACATCACTATAACTTGTACATCAACAACAAATTACTGGGAGGGCAGAGTGGGAGTTTGATAATACTCCGGCAGAAAGGCTTTCCCAGAACAGTAGCGTGCGACCACACAATGCAAGAACACAATGAAGGCAACGCAAGCAACAGTGGCAATACCACGAGGTGACAACCTCAGGCACAGCGGCCAAGCCAATAAGTGCTAGTGCAAAGCAACGCGTGCAGCTAACACTGGATACTAAATAACTAGCACCGCCTACACTCTGTCCCTGTAATTGAAACATGCTAACTAGCATTACGCTAATGAAGTGCTAGCACAAGATACTGCAAACTACTAGTTACCAATCCATAACGTCTCCGTACAGCCTTAACTAATATTGTCGCCAATACCCAATAAACATATGTACAGTACACACACACACACACACACACACACACACACACACACACACACACACACACACACCACCACCACCACCACCACCACCACCACCACCACCACCACCACCACCACAAACCATAACTACCCATCTATAGTAGATTATGGCATGTTCTAGCAAGAGTCACTACGCACACAATAGCTAGTACTGTTCAGTTATGATGTCACATGTAATCAAGATGGCAGACGTTAGAGAGTCTCACATGTAGCAGTGTAGTGCCAGAAATGACTTGCTCACTCTCAAACTGTAGTGTTCGTTCCATTGATGTTTGAGCACTTAACCTTGGCTTGTCGTGACTACAGGCAGCATCAGTTCTTGCTGGACAATATCTTCATGCAACGGAAACAATCCACAGACTTGCTCGCAGCCATGTATTGAAGATCCGTAAGAGCAACACTGGGGTTGCAAGCACCCTGTACGCATACAACGATGTGAGTCCGATGCGAGTGCTTTGCATAAAGTGGCAATAGCATGTTGCCGCATCGTGCCTCAATAACACCGGGTGTGTAGGCTCCTGAGTGAAAGGATAGAGGAACAGGGTTCTATGCCAAGATTATTGGAAGGCATAGCGATATGGGCGTGGTATGTTAGTGTTGTCTGTGCAAATTTGGTAATTCTTAACTTCATTACCAGGCCACAAATACTATTACAATACGCCTTAGCATGCCTGGCTAGAACCCTGAGGAATGAGTAGCAAAAGCCAGATGGAAGCCGGAATTCAAGTCGAACAGGAAGCATACGCAGTCCATGCACCACCACCACACATCCGGGCAGACACACGCACTACACACACACACACGCACACACGCACACACACACACACACACACACACACACATGGGCACACACACAGACACAACACACAGACACAACGCACAGACACATGAACACACACACGAACACACACACACACACACACACACACACACACACACACACACACA
>NC_085087.1:6281035-6381035 GCF_963422355.1 Corticium candelabrum | reverse complement strand
TGATGATGATAAGCTGCAGTCTAGAGGGCTCACACCATTTACTAAAATGTGATCGCCGTTTTCAAGTTGTCTAAAATGAGACATAAGATACTATATTATAACTAATGATTAGAACAGTAGTTTGTCCATATCATAAACCTAGCTATACATGTCTGATTAAATGCACGCATGCACAGACAAACAAACGAACAAACAAACAAACAGACAGTTGGTTTATTCATCGTCACTCGAGGGCGCATCTGCATCTGCATGGCCCAAGCCAAGCTCAAGAAGACCACCAGATACTGTTCATATATGGTTACTAATTAAAATATACTAATTAGCTAGAGCATATACCTAAAACAGCAAGTAACAGAACCAATTAAGACAGAACTAGTTAAATAGCCGACAATCTTCCAGGTCTTTCTTGTTCCTCTTGCACCAGATAGCAAGAGCAACACAACGCAATTCCAGACATTTGTGGCAAAAGTGACTGACGTGAATTTTTGCTGCTGCATGTATGTTGTAAACTTACACACAAAGGTCATAACTTAGTATAGCAATTAAACCGCGGGAAGACGTAACAGGAAAACAGAGAGACAGACAGAACGACAGGCAGAGAGACAGAAAGACAGAGAGACACAGAAAGACAGAGAGACAGAGATACCGGGCGGGGCGGTACCGAACCAGACGTAGTGGTGATGGCAGCGCATCCGGGGCTGCAATCCACACTGCGTCTGGGCCGAGGCTAGTGTTTGTTACTGAAGCAAAAGAGAGGTCAGGAACGCTTGTTTTAGGAAATGCAGGGAACAAATCAATCCTATCTCATGAGACAAGGAAGTCACTATCAGAGGGGAATACCCTACTTTTGATTGTGCAACTCGAAGGTTTTTACTCTAGATCGCGTAGCAAGCCGGTAAGATACTGCTACATAAAGAAATGTTGTTTTCTACATGTTCAAACGACACCGTACGATCTCCACGCTGCAGAGAGTGATGAGAAATTGGCTAGAAATACGTAGAAACATGTCTAGACATGTCTTAATAGTTTATTTTAGCACCAGACGTCGAGATTCTATGCTCAAAATCTTTACAGAGTGTCTAAATTTGCTCGTAAAATGACGATCTAGCGTGTTTCGGGCATCCAAAACTAGAGGGCGTGACTTCACGCAACTCTGACGACTACCACGGCTACGCACGAAGACGACGCTGCCCATACGATTGTTTGAAAGATGAGATGTTAGGCTACTGCAACAAATAGATTAGGTTTGTGCTCTACACGAGAGGCCATCGGAAACTAGAAGGATTTGTCCTTATCTAGAAGTAGGGCGTGGTAGACGTTTAGTCCAGAGCCATATATGGCTCTGGTTTAGTCGAGTCTCGTTCTCGCTAGAACGAGCCAAATCCATTGATTGCCACGGATCAAGAATAGTTAGTTAGTTACCTAACGTCTCTACGTTGCCGTATATTCGTACCTAGACAATGGCGTTGGGCCAAGATCTCGCGTCCGAATCTATCGAAACTAGATACGGAACCTATTATCAAACGCGGCGATCGAATTGTCCTATGCCGTTGTTAAAAGTAACAGAGACACTCTGCAACCGCTGCATGGACATGGCACAACTCGACAAGTATAATGTAATCACTGACTAGCCTGTCTAGAGCTACGACATAGACGATACGTATACCGGAAACACACAATGGTAAAACTGCATGCAGATAGCTAACTCTAGTTGGCTTACCCAGTATCGGTAATCTTCGTCGGCGACGCTCCCATGTCGTGCGAGAATCAAACGACTGGCGAATCGACTGGGCGTGCGTCGTCTTCAGACTTGCAGCTATTTCTATTTGCGGCTTTCTATTGGATGTGGTTTAATTAATTGCGCACTGACACGTGATCTCTGATGCCACCAAATGCGCAACAAGTGCTTTACTGTACAACAGGACGCTTAGCTAATTAAAATCGAGTTTTATCTTTTACGAATACGATCTCGAACACCGATGACTATGATGTATAGTCGGCGAGTTTAGAGAGATTAAAATCACGCCTCAAACCAGAAATGTCAAAAAATGCGATCAACGTTTGGTTTGTTGCAAGCGTAGACAATCTATGTACTGTTTAAATATGCCTTGTTATTTTAATCTAGTTTTAGAATTGTTCTAGCAGAGAGTCTGTGCGACAATGGCTAGTTAGCTAGAATAGTGACGTAACGAGAGGTTGCTCAACAGAGTATAACGCTAAAAATTTTAGTGACGTAGCCAGAATTATATACACCATACTATTGGGAAGTGGTCTAAGCTAGCAAACCATAACTACCGACATACACGAGTACTGTAGGCTATACACACATCTTCACATTACACCCACCATGCAGTGTTGCATTAATTGCTTTTCTCAAAATAAGGAAAGAAAGTTGGCCGGACATAAAGTCCGACCAAAGTAGCTTAAATTTGACCAGACTTACGTCACATTTGATCAGACGTTCACAAAATGTGCAATATCATAATATAACATATATTACAATATATATAATTAAATTTTATTATATATGTATTATATATTCATAATGTATCCATATACATAAAGAGCTGTTGTCACTGCTCTGTGGACTTGACGCTGCAGCATCATGCACATGTACACTACCTGTACCTATTTGAGCTCTAGCAACCAGATTATTAGGTGCCATTTGGGGCATAAAGCCCACTGCCTTACTGGGATAGCAAGATTGTTTCAGGTAACTTGAATTAATATTAATTAAAATAACTTACAAATATTTAGAAAACATACATTATCAAATTGTGTGATTGTGCGTGCGTGTGTGGGTGCTCTCTTTTGTTACTATGGCAAACTTGTGCACCCCCTCGTACGTCAGTTTGTGCTTCTACAACCAGGTTGAATTTTATGCTTATCAACTTGTGTTGTTAGCTGTAATACGGTTTTCTGCAGTTAAAAAGGTATTACCTGACATCAACACCAAATATAACAACTAAACCGCCACTGTCCGGTGTTTTAATTGGTAATTTTAATATAGTAAGACTTTTGTTTTTGAATACATACAGGAAGGATTCAACACAAGAAGCACTCACTCATACTTCTCAACTCATGCTGGAGCTCGTTTGGGATTTTTTGCTAACAATGAGAACGATTGCTAGACACCAGATTCTTTTCTTGGCTTTGGAACAGGGTGCAGTAGCAACAGAAACAGTGCTGGAAACTACAATGGTGGACCCGCAAATACTAAAACAATTGCTTATATCGTGGCACAATGAGACGCTGCACTACTAAATGCATGATAGCATTTAAGATAATTTTCTCCAAGTAAGATATATATCTAGTCTCGCGTAGCCAGACTCTTTCCCTGCGTCATACTTTTCGCCCGGAAGTATGACGCGGCAGAAAGGGGTCTGGCTACGCGAGACTAGTAAGATATCCACCAACTTGTTTCTAAATAGTAGGTCAACTAGTCTACACTATATACTTGATTACATTACAACATAAACCAACAGATCTTGACAGAGTAATAAATATTCATTTATACACCTAAATCATGTCATGTCAACAATTACAAGATAGACAAATTAAGCTATGTACATATATGTGCACACAAAACCAACACGAGACCAAACTTGCAAGATCTTAATTGTTACCCCTATAGGTAACTCACTAGTCTAAGAATCACTTTTATTGCCAATTAACACCATTCGATGGAGACACTGGACAAACGCTATAGCAGCTAGCTGATCATGACTCATGCACAGACAAGCAGAGCATCAATCAGACAAACTAACAGACAACTTAGACAGACAAACAGATGGACAAAGTAACAAAAACAACAAAAAACCAAACAAACAGACGACCAGATAGGCAGATGAAACGACAGATAAACACCAACTGCCTAGATATGACAAGGTATACAACCTCTTAGTAAATTTTAGAGCTCTGTGTATGTGACACTTTAATTTCTTGTAGAAATGTGGGATAACGACTAACAGACAATGTACAATGTCTGCATCCAATCTGACAAGAGAATGACTTTAGACAAGAGGAATGACCTGAGCCACAACCAGACATTATATATAATTGCAGCACCAAAGAACTCTAGACAAATTAATTAATTAAATTTCTGTCATGAATCCGCCCTTCGCAATACTACACAACTCTACATCACGTGCACACAGGTCCCATCATGCAGTCATTTCTGCATCATGTTTTCAATGTTCAAAACAAACGAGCAACAAAAATACCAATGCCTCGCGACATTTCATAAAGAACGCGTTTTCTAACTTATCTTCAGTCTCTTAGCCTCATACAGTCATTGTACAGCGGCAGGGTTTACCTATACCTATCAGTCGAAAACGTAAGCGCTATCTAAACTCCCGGATAATGTCTACCAACTGTATGGAACCTTTGAGTAAGTAGAATCGTTGATCGAACAGCTTAGCTAGAATAGCTACCGCTGTGATATTGTCATATCATTATTCACACACGATAGTACCGCTGAAAAACGTTTCTTTGAGGATCAATACCGTACAGTTTATGAAACGCTATTGTTTTGTGCGGGACTCCAAGGCTAGTTCTGCAGCTGCATGACAATTCTGGTTTTTCATCAACCAGTTGACGTCAGCAAAGACGGTGAGTGTATTAGACTTTAGTACTAAATTGTTGAGCGCTGCTCGGTCGTACGTGCTTCAGCAGAGTAAATCTCATTTCACCATTGATATCAACCATGAAAGTTTGATACTGTATTTACACTTAATTGTATGTCAAAGTTTGCTTACTTTGATCATGATAGATAAGAATAGAGGACTCGTGATAAGCAAATAGCTGCTAGTAATAACTTTACAAAAATAGCTATTAAATATTGACCACCTAAGTCATGTACTAAGAGGGTTGGTCAAGTCAGTTGACTACAAATTGAAGCTTTTGTAATACACAATTTTGACCTCAAACGGTGCTAAATGCATAAATCGCTGTAAATTCTCTACTTAACATTGTCTGACTCAGACTTACTTTATGAGAGTCGTGCAGCCTGATATTGATATGTTCTGTGGTATTTAAAGAAATCGTTAGCTAATGATCACTACGACCTTGGAATCCATGCACGCATGTTTAGACATGCAAACGCTAATACTGGACTATAAACTTATCTGTTTACTTTTGTTTCCATCTAGCTATACTATTTGTTATATAAAGGAAAGAGAACTTAGCTTAGGCCACCAGTTTTTAACAATCATAAGCTTTTGTTCACAATATGCTTTTGTACTAAGTTAGGTTAACTTAGCAGTGCACCATTGCTCGGTGTGTGTGTGTGTGTGTGTGTGTGTGTGTGTGTGTGTGTGTGTGTGTGTGTGTGTGTGTGTGTGTGTGTGTGTGTGTGTGTGTGTGTGTGTGTGTGTGTGTGTGTGTGTGTGTGTGTGTGTGTGTGTGTGTGTGTGTGTGTGTGTGTGTGTGTAAATTTTAATAATAAATAGTCGCTAGTAATAACTTTACAAAAATAGCTATTAAATATTGACTACTAGAGTCATGCACTAGGGTTTGGTCAAGTCAGTTAACTATAAATTAAAACTTTTGTAATACACAATTTTGACCTCAAACGGTGCTACATGCATGAATCACTGTAAATCCTCTACTTAACATCGTCTGACTCAGACTTGCACTATGAGAGTCGTGCAGCCTGATATTGGTACGTTCTGTGGCATTTACGCATGTTCAGACATGCAAACGCTAATCTAGACTATGATCTTATCTGTTGAATTTGTTTTAATCTAGTTATACTTTTTGTTAAATAAGAGAGAGAACTTAACTTATCTACTTTTAACAAAGCTTACTCATTCAGCTTATCTACTCGTGCTGTAAAAAACCCACCAGTTTTCAACAGTCATAAGCTAATTTGTTCACAATCTGCTTTTGTACAAGTTATGCTAACAGTGCACCATTGCTCAGTGTGTGTGTGTGTGTGTGTGTGTGTGTGTGTGTGTGTGTGTGTGTGTGTGTGTGTGTGTGTGTGTGTGTGTGTGTGTGTGTGTGTGTGTGTGTGTGTGTGTGTGTGTGTGTGTGTGTGCGCAGCACAAGTACAGTACAACTGTAATGGGATACCACAACAACTGCAAACATAAGATGCACTTCAAACATTTAGACAAAATTATTATTGCTCCTTCCAAAACAAAACCTATCTTTTACAAACCCAGCAGTCTACAATTTAACGATCAGCACATTGCAACACTCATCATGACTAAGACAAAAGTAGATTGACTACAAATACAAGTACACATTGACCTAACATTTAGTTGTTTTTTGCCTTTCCATCTGGATTGACTTTCCCAAGCTTATGAGCCAGATTGACTGTTGCTACCAGTGAATAGACTGATGCTCCCAGTAGTCCACCGCTATCATAACCAGCCACAGCTGTTGCAAGAACACACTGAACCTCGTTCCACACTTGACTAGAATATCCCTTTCCAGTCTTGCAGTACGTAGCAAAATGCTCGCAGTTATTCCACAGAAGTGAGTATTCTGGCCATTTCTTTGTAGTAAACATCTGCCTCGCTTTGGCAACCACATCGTTCGGTGGAAGACATCTATCTTGTGGGTAGCAGAAAATGAAAGTGGCAATACGCCCTGCAACGAAATCCATGAAAGAATCTAGAAATATCGTTGCCTGACTTTTGTCGTATCCTGTGAAATGATAGACTTTGCCATCGCTGTAAATTCCGTGGTGCCAAATGCCTCCTTCCTGGGATTGAACTGCCAAGTGATCTCCATCACAGAGCTTCCTGAAACATTTCGTAAACCATTAGCTAGAGTCGAACGTGCAGTATTCAGCACAAAATCTGTTATGTAAGACTCTTATTGTGTCTAAACTCATGGCGAGTTTTTCGTCACAGTTTCGAAAGAGTAGCTAGAGAGTATGCATGACTTACGTTGAATCTTCCAACTTCTTGCATTTCACTCCGTATAGGAAGGTTAGGAGACATGCTGGAGAAGAGGCACCGAAAGACATGAAGACTAAACCACTGGAGTCGTAGATTAAGGAGCCTAGGAACTAATTTGTTCGGGGAACTAACTTGCAATTGGGGACTGCATGTTGATTGGGTTACCCATTTATAAATGCAGGCCAATTAACAGACTGGATATTAGTTAACAAATGAATGTCTATGAATTGAGTGATCTTGAGTCCCGCGTTATGCTGATGGTTGCCTTTCTTGTGTAAAATAACTCATTGAACTTACACGGAGTCTACCACAGTCACGTGTTCCTGTACCACCCCACAAATAGTATACAAGACTGTCATCACAGATGATATCAGTGTGATATCGATACTGTAGATGGATCTGTTATTGTAAGTTTCGATGAAAATTTGATGGAATGCCCTGTTTGCGTACACGTATTGTACAGTCTGCTAGAGACAGTGGGTCGTGTAGTGTGACCGAGTAAGTGACTGAAATCATTAAGTAGGAAAACTACGAGATTGCTATCCATGTGAACATACAACGTCAGTAACCATCACATCGAAGTCAGGCTAAATGTGTATAGAACAATGAGTATCATGCACCGCTAATTCAAGTGCTAAACTAAAAATACACATTTTAATAAATACAAAATAAAACACAGCAAACTGAAATACTACATTGTGATGCAATAATCTAATCAAATTCGAGTAATTTAAGTGGGCAAACATGCTTTACTAAGTCAAGATCAAAACATCTTCAGCCTGAGATATGCAACCAATGTTATACATTGCCCTGATTATTGCTTCCCGATTTGCTTCGTCACCAAATACATTAGTCCACGTATCCAATGCTGTTACAGCTTGCATAAAGCAATCATCTTTGTTTTCTTTTTCTAACATCTTTGTCTTGTTAATGTAAAACCTATTTCCAGACAAGCTTCTGCGAACAGTCAGACAGTTTTTCAGCAACATCCATCATCTCATGTACACTTGCTCTGTATGTGTTCTTAACATGTCAGTGATTGCTTGCTACATCATCTTTATGGTTGTAAAAGCAAGAGTCTAATGGATCTTTCTCATCGACAGTCAGTTGTACGTTGAGCTTATGTCTTCTTAATGGTTTGTAAACTCATAGCTAGTCAACGGCTCTAACCCACTGACCAGTTGCTCTTCTGCAGTTCCACCACTAAAGTTTCTGGCGGTCTTCCAATGATTCGATCCACTCACTCTGTAGGTCACTTTGTATCCATGAATTGGATTAAAGTTTTCATATCCTGGTGTCCATGACAAATCAATGGAAATGTTTGTTTTGTTCTTAGCAATAAGATAAGTAAGTGCATCAGGTGGAACTAAAATTAATACAAAAAGTGATATAATTAATTGATGTGTGAGATGCCTGTGGCTATTGTTTGGTCATGCTATAGCATTTGCTTGTGTTAACTTTAAATAATTTATGTGTGTGTGTGTGTGTGTGTGTGTGTGCGTGCACGCGCGTGTGTCTGTGTGCACGCATAAAAGATTGCAATGGCTTGGTCATTTACAACGGATGAACGTCTCTCATCCACAAAAGTTGTTGCTGAGAAGCAAGTTGCATAATGTGAAATGCCCTCAGCATGGTCCAAAGAACAGGTGGATTGATACAATGACGGCTCTTCTTCGCGAAAACTTCTGCAATGCCAAAGCCCATAATGGGTATAGCGGAATTCCAGGTTCCAGGTGTGTGTGTGTGTGTGTGTGTGTGTGTGTGTGTGTGTGTGTGTGTGTGTGTGTGTGTGTGTGTGTGGCAGTGTCTAAATTACGAAACTCCTCACTCACAAAACTAAACTAACAAGTTCTGTAGTATATCTCGTCAACACTTACCTCTTACTTCCAGTATTACCGCGGCATAATGAACTCCCATGATATTCCTTCCTTCACAGGTGTACGTGCCTGTGTCACTCTTCTTAGCATTTGTGATTACCAATATGCTGTCGCTGATGTCATCAGACTTTACCTCTCTTCCATTCTTCAGCCATTGCATTTGTGGATCAGGAACTTCTTCTGACTTACAATTGAAAACAAAGTTGTCTGTTTGGTCAATAGTGTTTACTTTGTTTTAAAGGATGGTGGTGACTGGAGTATCTAAAGAATAAATCAGTAACTCCAAATGCATAGCAAGCACACAGACAAGTAAACAAAGCAGACCAAGACACAAACAAATGCTAAGAGAAACAGAAAAAATAACAAAACAAATCAACAAAAACACAGACCAATAGACATACAACTACAAGCAATTAACAACAAAGACAAGTAAACAGTAATGCATGCAGAGAAACAAGCAAACAGACAGAGACAAACAGACAGACAGACAGAAAGACAGACAGACAAACAGACAGACAAACAGACAGACAGACAGACAAACAGACAGATAAACAGACAGACAGACAGACAGACAGACAGACAGACAGACAGCCAGACAGACAGACAGACAAACAGACAGACAAACAGGCAGGCAAACAGACACAGACAGACAGAGAGACAGAGAGGCAGACAGAGAGACAGACAAAGAGACAAACAGACAGGCAAACAGACAAACAGACAGACAAACAGACAGACAAACAAGCACACAAGACATACAAACACACATACAAAGCATAGCCAAAGAAATAAACAAACAGACAGATAAATAATGAATACAAGCATACACATGTGCATATACATCTTGATTGTGTCAATACGATTCTCTAACAAACACTTTCAATATCTTTTATCTGTTTTTCACTGTCCTGGTTACATTCATACACACAAATATATGTACACGTATGCATACACAAAAACAAGTATATAATAAAACAGATCACACAAAACGAGCTGAAACAATACAGTACACGGCATATGGCATATCATCAATACAGTGAAGTACTCACATTGCACTGTAAACTGCTCAGTCTTGCTTCCAACTCCTGCTTTGTTACTACCGACACACTCATATAGTCCAGCGTCAGTTTTGGCGACGTTGCTGATGATGTAGCTAAGCAGTGTTTTACCAGTCACTCTCTTAATGTCTTTCCTGTTTCCTTCTGTTTAATAAGCATGTAGGTAGGAACAGGCTTAGCGTTAAGAGATGCACACTCAATTGTCACAGAGCCTGACTCGTTGGCATTAGGAATAACAAACTTAGTGATTTTAGGAGCAACTGCAACAGAGCATTCCAAAAGCGTCAAAAGTGAGCACACAAACACACACATGCACGCATGTGCACACACACACACCTGGCAGACAAACAGACAAACAGATTCTGACAAACAGACAGACAGGCAGGCAGAGCTAGGCAAGAAGGCAGACAGACAGACAGACAGACAAACTCTGACAGACAGACAGACAGACAGACAAACACAACACACACACACACACACACACACACACACACACACACACACAACACACACACACACACACACACACACACACACACACACACACACACACACACACACGACATGTGCACGCACACATCTGACTGATCGCCCCACAGACAGACAGACAGACAGACAGATAGTTCCAATGTATCCAGATATTTTTTTGACAGACAGACATGCCTTTTGTTTTAGCTTATAATTAGGTCATAGAGACTGTTTGTGTTAAAATTTATCACTTAGCATCAAATGTATTATAGTTAAATGTTTTAAAATATATGTATTTGACAAACAGACAGACACACAAATAGACAGGCAGGCAGGCAGACAGACAGACAGACAGACAGACAGACAGACAGACAGACAGTTAGACCGACAGACAGGCAGGCAGTTAGACAGACAGACAGACAGACAGACAGACAGACAGACAGACACACACACACACACACACACACACACACACACACACACACACACACACACAACACACACATCATGTGCACGAACGCATCTGACTGATCGCTCCACAGACAGACAGCCACAGATAGTTCCAATGTATCCAAGATATTTCTTTGACAGACAGACATGCCTTTTGTTTTAGCTTATAATTAAGTCATACACTGTTTGTGTTAAAGTTTATCACTTAGCATCAAATGTATTAATATAGTAAAATATTTAAAAATATTTGTATTTGACAAACAGACAGACACATAGACAGACAAACAGACAGACAGACAGATAAGCAGACAGACAGACTAACAAACAGACAGGCAGACACACACACACACACACACACACACACACACACACACACACACACATACACACACACACACACACACACACACACACACACACACACACACACACACACACACACACACACACACACAAGAAGGCACAAAGTCAGATCATACACTGACACAGAAACAAAGATATGCACACACAATCATTGTTTCCCATCTTCTCCCCCCAAATGACATTTCCACAAAACATAAAGCGTTCCCCTTTTAACACCCCCCTCACGTACACACACACACACTAACACACACACACACACACACACACACACACACACACACACACACACACACACACACACACACACACACACACAAAAGGTTTCAGATCTAGAAGCCACATTCATATCACAACCTGATCAACACACAGACTATGAAATCACACAACCAGCTGCATGACAACACAAAAGGTGTACATATCTGAGAACGCAACTAATGCATCCAAATCACTCACCAGCAAGCTCCAACGAGCGAGTAGGCCCACGCAGTGATACCTGACGTCCCACATCATCTCTCCCCATCGTAAAACAATTCCACTCGCCTTCATACTTCCTTCCAAATTTTCCAATCTTCAAAATATCCGTCGCCGTTTCGACCTCCACCTGCGGATCGTCCTCGAATTTGTCGATGGCGACTGCAAAATTCGTCTCGTGGAAGCCCTTCATGCCTTAAGTGGGCACGAACACGTCGTTACGCTCGCAGCGCAGTGCGATCGTTGTGTTCTCGACTATGGCGGAGCTGATTGGGTAGACGGTCCATCCACCGTCCAATGCGGTCTCCTCATACAAATGCAGAGTGTCGCCGCCTACAGAGAAACAGCAAACGGAAGCGCGTTGACCACACCCAGAGAGGACGTGCATGTGCAGAGGTGCGAGAGTCGTACTGTACTCTCGTGGATTCTTACCTGCTAGGGCGAGCAATGCGAGACAAGTTGAGAGTCGATGGAGAAGCATGTGGGTGAGTCGGAAGATGATGAGATCGATGACCTTTACGCACGTGTTGCCCGGATGTCGGTAGAAATGAGTGTATGTACTGGTATGTACCCGTGCATCATAGTTTTTGGTGTGTCCTTGATTTAGTATTAGATTCTCTAAACAAACGACTGAGTCTCCTGAAAATGATAATTCGCGATTGTGGTAATTAAGTTTGTGGGCGGGTTTATGCTTGATCACACTCATGAAGGTGGGGCAAATTGGAATTGAATTGATATTGTGCAGTGTATTTCTAAAATCGATGTCAGCGAACGCTAGCATTAGCTTTATGATTTGCTACGTACTATGACTGACCAAGAAGAAATTCGGTTCAGCAATCATTATGCGCGCGCGCTTGCACGCACGCACGCACACATACACACATTGAGAGCTGAATGCTCTGAGATATGCCTATCCAATTACGACCCTATAATGTTATACACATATGATATCATTAGAGGGCGACTACTGAAGTCTAGGGAAGATACAGACAACGTGAAAACAACTAAACATACTAGTCATTCTTGTTCAACTGTTCATTATATGTTCACAAAAATGACAAATCATCAAGTCTAGACTCAATTCATCCTTGTATGTAAAAGATTGTTAGGATTACTACCTATAGTAAACACATATCTAAGAGTGAGCACCATGGCCACTAGAATAATAATAATAATAATGATACCGAGAGGTTTAATAATGATATTGAGAAATTTAATATCAAAGATGCCGTCGACTTGATTGGAGTAGGCAATCCCTGTCTTGCAATATGTTGCGAAGTGCTCACAGTTGTTGGAGACCAGATCGTATTCTGGCCATGTCCCATATCGAAATATCTTGTCGGCTCTCTCAACAACCCGTTGAGAATCGTAACATGACTGTTCATAATAGTTGATACGATATAAGCCACTTCGTCCATTCAAAAAATCCTCAATTCTAGATTTCTTTACACTCGCATCTCGTTGAGTGTCACCGAAAAAATGGTACACATACCCGTCACTGTATATACCATGATGATCATAAAATGATGATGATGATGATAAGCTGCAGCCTCCAGAGCTGAGACCATTTACTGAAATGTGATCGCCTTTTTTAAGTTGCCTAAAATGAGACATAAGATACTATATTATAACTAATGATTAGAACAGTAGTTTGTCCATATCAAAAACCTAGCTATACATGTCTGATTAAATGCACGCATGCACAGACAAACAAACGAACAAACAAACAAACAAACAGACAGTTGGTTTATTCATCGTCACTCGAGGGCACATCTGCATCTGCATGGCCCAAGCCAAGCTCAAGAAAACCACCAGATACTGTTCATATATGGTTACTAATTAAAATATACTAATTAGCTAGAGCATATACCTAAAACAGCAAGTAATGTACAGAACCAAGACAGAACTAGTTAAATAGCCGACAATCTTCCAGGTCTTTCTTGTTCCTCTTGCACTAGATAGCAAGAGCAACACAACGCAATTCCAGACATTTGTGGCAAGAGTGACTGACGTGAATTTTTGCTGCTGCATGTATGTTTTAGACTTACACACAAAGGTCATAGCTTGGTATAGCAATTATACCGCGGGAAGGCGTAACAGGGAGACAGAGAGACAGACAGAACAACAGGCAGAGAGACAGAGATACCGGGGCGGGGCGGTACCGAACCAGACGTAGTGGTGATGGCAGCGCATCCTGACGTAATGGTGATGGCAGCGCATCCGTCCGAATCTAGCCGCTAATCGAAACTAGATACGGAACCTATTACCAAACGCGGCGATCGAATTGTCCTTTGCCGTTGTTAAAAGTAACAGAGACACTCTGTAGCCGCTGCATGGACATGACACAACTCGACAAGTCTAGATGTAATCACTGACTAGCCTGTCTAGAGTTACGACATAGACGATACGTATACCAGAAAACAGAATGGTAAAACTGCATGCAAATAGCTAACTCTAGTCAGCTCACCTAATATCGGTAATCTTCGTCGACGACGTTCTCATGTCGTGCGTGAATCAAAGACTGACGAATAGACTGGGCGCGTGTCGTCATCAGACTGGCAATGCGCCAACTTAGATTGCGCACGCGCGGTTTAGGTATCTGACTTTGGTGTGAAGTCGCGTCCGGGAATCGGCATTTGTACTGTTCTAACAAAAACCATCGGTGGCGCAGGCGAAATGGAGAAGAAGTTAGTCACTAGTGCTGTGTGTGGTTGTATCAATTATTGCATTGGTGCGGTGATGTCGCCAAAATTAGGAGTGCCTGTTTTTGTCTAGTTTCGTCTTCTCCGGGTTTTGCGAATGATATCCTTCGGTCAGGTATACGAGTAACAAGTGTAGCTTTGCCCTATTACAACACCGAAGTTGTACCGTCTTAGATTGGCTGAAGGTGAGCTTGTTTCTTATCCGAAACTGGATACGGGACTCTAGCTAGTAACGCTCCTACAGCAGATTTTTCTGAATCTCATGCAGTCTAAAGTCTAAAGTTACAAGCAAAAGGAGCATGTAATATAAGCAATGTGTAGTCTTTGTTTGTAGTCTCTCTCTTTTTCACCTCAGGCCGGTTTTCAGCAACATAGGGCAAAACTGACATGTTGTGTTCTTTTACGATAGCTTTCAGTCTCTCTGTAGCGTTTCTCACGTTGGCGTAGGTGCGTTGCATTGATTTGAATCGGTCATGAATGGACTCTGCACCCTGTTCACCATGAAACCTCAGTCCAAATTTCCATCTCCGCATCCATGGCATCACGTGATCTTCCAACATGTGCAGTTTAGGTGTTATTGAGGCTGTGGGCAACGTAGATCTGTAGTTTTGAAGAAATGCTTTTATATTGGCGTCTATAACATACACGTGCAGTGAGTTATCTCGTATTACTTTTGCAGCAATTTGTTAGAACTGATTGCTAACCTAGAGTTTCTATTTCATGTTCGTCCATTTTTTGGCTGACACTGTAACCATTATGGCAGACTGCAAATAGTTTGAATGTTACTGCAAATGCTTGAGCAATGTTTTCTGCTGTTGCCCTTGTTACGAGCTGTGAGGTCCTGGGGCATGGCTGTTGCAATAGAATTGCAGAGCTTTTCTATGTTGTCTCCCTGTATAGTATAATTTATTGTTGAATAAGCAAATTTTATAAATTGAGATGCTTGAATAACCTGGCAGCACTTGTGAATGTGGTTGCCTATGAATGAGCCTCCATGATAGGCTTGTTTTTCAATGCCTATGTCAGGTAGTGTCTTAACTAAAGCACAGACACTAGAGCCATCATGAAGAGGAAAGGACTCCAATCTGAGGGCTTTTTCTTGATCCTCCTGCAATGGGATGTAACATTAGCCATGTGTCATTAACATAGTAATTAATTAATAAATAGCTTGGTGCGGATTACAACCACAAATCAAAATTGTAACAACTCACTAGTTGATCTGCCTGTGCTGCGAGCTGTTTGGCTTGATCGTATATTTGTATTACAGCTGGTGGTGTTGACTCTGTGTTGGTGCTTCCAGTGAGATTTATCCAGTTGGCAATTTCAAAGAGTCTTGGTGCTTCCAACTTATTGTTTCGCGCTTCCTCTTTTAACTTCTGTGCTTCTCGTATGCTTGATATGTGTTGTTTAAAAGAAGATGCAGTTGCATGTCCCATGTGGGTTGGAGCCCTCTCACTTTCTTCGATGA
Source organism: Corticium candelabrum (assembly GCF_963422355.1). Taxonomy (NCBI): domain Eukaryota; kingdom Metazoa; phylum Porifera; class Homoscleromorpha; order Homosclerophorida; family Plakinidae; genus Corticium; species Corticium candelabrum. The sequence continues at coordinate 6,365,270 of NC_085087.1, read as the reverse complement.
CTCTTTGATTGTCTATTTTATGAGCTGCTCGTTCCAGTTGATCGTAAAGTTTAGCAAAGACTCCTAGACTGATATGTAGTGCTGGAATGGCTACCTGCAATGGTTACAATTATTACAATGATAAGGCTTATGATAATGCTTTTGCTCTTACATGGTCGATTGGAACAGCTAGTAGGTGGGGCCTAATAACATTGTTATAGAATTTTGCTCTTTTCATGTTGCTCCCTGATTCTGTAAATTTTCTGAAGTCTGTAATGAGCTGATCAAGACTCCTTTGTTGTGATGGTGTTCTTTCTGCAGCTGGTTTTGCCATTTGTGAACTGTCAATTAGACACCATAAACAACAGTGACGACCTATGGTAGGGAGGAGGTAAATGCTACAAGCACACTATGAGAGCCATGTAATGACATAATACTGCTGCATACCTGAAGGTCCAGATAACCCATACATCTTGCAGAGAAATTCATAATCTCCAAAAAGAAACAGTCTGACTTTCTTTGCTCTAACCAAGAAAAGAACATTTGTAATAGGATTACATTACTTTTGTGTTTATTTGTTTACTTCCAGTCAGTTGTTGTTAGTTCCTGTAGCTGCTCTTGGTATCTTCCTATAGCTATGTTGAGGTTAGCTACTGTATTAGCAGCTTCAAAGCATGTAATGACAAAGGTGTTCTTCACTGAGTTGACTGATGCAACATTTGCTATCTGCACAGCTAGCTTGAAAGTCCCACCCTTGTCTCCACCAACCTTAATCCACACTTCATCAGCAGGAATGGCATTGTCATGCCACACTAATGCATCAGCTCTGGAGAAAAAACAGTATTTATGATAAGTTTTTGAGTAAGGTCTAAATCACACATGATTCAAACTGGTCGAGAAGTGAGTGGACTACAGATTTGAGTAAAGATATGTAAATACATGCACACACAATAATTGTTCCTCATCTTCTCCCCCAAATGACATCTCCACAAAACATAAAGCGTTTCCCTTTTAAACCCCCCTCCCCCACGTACACACACAAAAGGTTTCAGATCTAGAAGCCACATTCATATCACACACTGATCCACACGCAGACTATGAAGGAAAAATTCAAGAACACGGGACCGTAACCAGAAACACGGGTCCACCGTTTGCCTTCGGCCCGTGTACTTGAACTGGTTCCACGTAGTTGAACACGCGACCCCGTATACTTTTATCACGAGTCCCGTATTTATGAACCTCGTGAGCCTGTCTTCTTGCATGGCATGTTATTTGAATGCGAGCACCGCGTTCTTGATTCTACAAACGGCTCCTACTAGGCATCGGTCCCGTCATCTTGAACAAGCACCGCTTTATTGAATACACTGGAAACGGCCTCTACTAGGCATCGGTCCCATCATCTTGAACGAGCACTGGGTTTTTAAATAGTATTATCTACCTAGACGGCCTCTACACTAGGCATCGGTCCCGTCATCTTGAACGACCACCGCGTTCTTGAATTCTATTTTCTACATACTTTTCACACGGTCCCATCATCTTGAACGTACAGCTACATTGCAAAACACGCACAAACAGAATTGGAGGCAAAAGGTGACCGCGAGAGAAAAGACAAAACATGGATGATAGTCAAGTGCTACGCATGCGCATTACAAACCACTGTAGCACAGGCGCACAAACCCGACTAGAGTTAATGGTGTGACCGTGAGAACTGGATCCAAACTAAATCAAAACAAACGAAAGAGTTAGGTAGTCCGTTCAGGTCCGCACATGTGCACGAGCCTACAGTTAGCTAACAAAACACGCACAAACAAATTGGATGCGAGAGGTGTGACCATCAGAAATGTGTGACTGTGAGAAATGGATCGAAAATAGGTCAAAACATAGCAAAGCGCGCCAAAAAATCTAGGTCTTCCGTTCAGGTCCGCACAGAGCCTACAAAACATTAGAGCACACTGTAGAAAGTCACTTCAGGCTGTTCAGTCCTACTGTCTTTGTCAATGGCTGGTCTGCTATCAACAATTGGGAAGCACACAGCTTCAGAAGACTCCGCTTTCGAGTACCTTGTAGAACAGGGTCTGTTAGCCAAAGAACGCCGTTGCTCCAAATGCTATCCAGCACCCAATTTGAGCCTGATAAGAAGATCGGACATCGCTGATGGATGGACCTGGCGCTGTTCTCTCAGAGGATGCCGAACAAAAGTCAGTATTAGAAAGGACAGTTTCTTCAGTCAGTCAAAGCTCAGGCTGACTACGTGGATAAAGCTTATGTATCTGTGGGCATCTGACATTCCTGTGACCAAAGTGAGATGCCATCTAGATGATGGGGAATGCAGCACCACCACAGCAGTAGATGCATACTATCTGATTAGAGATATATACACTGGAAAACTGCTAGCATCACCAGTTCTTCTTGGTGGTCCTGGAATAGTTGTTCAAATTGATGAAAGTCTAATGAGACACAACCACAAGGTATGGCTACAGATGAATAAATAAATACTTATTTGTTACTAAACAGCCTCTAATTCATTGTAGTACAACAGAGGAAGAGGTCCTCTTGACCACATCTGGGTCTTTGGGATGCTAGACACATCGTTGTCCCCTGGAGTGGGGTACATGGAAGTCGTCGACAAGCGCGACGCTGCAATGTTACTGCCGATTATACAACAGCACACACGACCGGGAACAATCATACATTCAGATCAGTGGGCTGCGTATCGAGACCCTGCGGCTAGACTTCCTACAGTTGCTTGTCACAGAACAGTCAATCACAGCAGGCATTTCGTTGATCCGCAGACGGGGGCTCACACACAGGCAGTAGAGAGCTACTGGAATTCGGTGAAATCCAAGCTGAAGAGCATGAGAGGCACAACAGACGGTATGCTGCCTGGCCACCTCGATGAATACATGTGGCGGGAAAGATGGGGCAGCGGAGCGAACGGTTGGATGAACGCGCAAACCGCATACAACAGCCTTGTCAGACATATTTGTACAATGCGCATGCGCCGTAAAATATTTTATGTTGCAGTTTATGTTTGAGAGTAGTTAGTCTGCTAAAAGTAGCAACCTGTTACCAGTTGATATAGTTGAAAACGAAAATTGTTATGAAATAGTCGTGTACTTGGTGCACTTGTATGAGTAGACAACGACTAGAGCTGTACGTTCAAGATGATGGGACTGAGTGAAAAGTATGTAGAAAATAGAATCCAAGAACGCGGTGCACGTTCAAGATGACGGGACCGATGCCTAGTAGAGGCCGTTTCTAGTGTATTCAATAAAGCGGCGCTTGTTCAAGATGACGGGACCGATGCCTAGTAGAAGCCGTTTGTAGAATCAAGAACGCGGTGCTCGCACTCAAATAACATGCAGGGCTCACGAGGTTCAAAAATACGGGACTCATGATAAAAGTATAGGGGGTCGCGTGTTCAACTACGTGGAACCAGTTCAAGTACACGGGCCGAAGGCAAACGGTGGACCCGTGTTTCGGGTTACGGTCCCGTGTTCTTGAATTTTTCCCAAATCACTCACCAGCAAGCTCCAACAAGCGAGTGGGCTCACTCAGTGATACCTGTCGTCCCTGATCATCTCTCCCCATCGTAAAACAATTCCATTCGCCTTCATACTTCCTTCCAAATTTTCCAATCTTCAAAATATCCGTCGCCGTTTCGACCTCCACCTGCGGATCGTCCTCGAATTTGTCGATGGCGACTGCAAAATTCGTCTCGTGGAAGCCCTTCATGCCATAAGTGGGCACGAACACGTCGTTGCGCTCGCAGCGCAGTGCGATCGTTGTGTTCTCGACTATGACGAAGCTGATTGGGTAGACGGTCCATCCGCCGTCCACTGCGGTCTCCTCATACAACAGCACCCAGAGAGGACGTGCATGTGTAGAGAAGCGAGAGTCGTACTGTACTTTCGTGGATTTTTACCTGCTAGGGCGAGCAATGCGAGACAAGTTGAGAGTCGATGGAGAAGCATGTGGGTGAGTCGAAGACGATGATGAGATCGATGACCTTAACGGACGTGATGCCCGGATGTCGGTAGAAATGAGTGTATGTACTGGTATGTACCCGTGCATCATAGTTTTTGGTGTGTCCTTGATTTAGTATTAGAAGTCTAGTCGCGCGTGTCGTTTCTTGCGTGTGAAGTATTTGCTCCGTGTTGCCTAGGCTAGCTAACAGCCGAGGGTTTAGCACTTTAGTGTTTCTTTACCTAATCAGTCTCTACTGTAGTTGCAAGCAGGTTATGGGCAGATCATGATGGGTCACGCCCTAAAATTTTGGAGGAGTCTGCAGTCCCTCTGGGCCCCTCCGTAACTACGCAGCTGCCGGCGGTCGCTCAGATGGTCCGGAAAAAACGACCATAATCGGTGTTGTATTTGTTATTCTAGACTGCGGTCTCTACGTGAAAGCGACAAACGTCTGTGGTATGACCGTGTCGTCAACTGCCGTGCCTTTGTTAATTAGTATCGACAAGGAAGAGAGTTACGTAATAGCCACGTCGTCTTTCGTCGCTTCTAAACTATAAAGACGAAAACTAAACCATCAGCAGTCAGTTCTACCGTTCAAGTTTGCTGAGACGTACTCTAGCTATCATCGGTTTCTCTCCCACGACGTACTGTACGGTACCATGCAGGGATTCAGACTCGTTGTGCTCTTGTTGTTGACAGTGACCGTTGTAGCAACATCAGACGCGGAAGAGACGGTAATTACACATACGTTAGTTATTGCAATGCTTTACCTTCTCGTCTCCGCGTGATAATTTGAAGTCAACAATTTCTTTGTTTCCCTTAGGAAAGCAAAGGCTGCAAAAACAGTTGCTGTTCAGGTAGAAACACGTTGTACACATATTTGTAACAAATTACATTGATAAACGCAATAAACGTGTACTGTATACAATAACCGTAGCAGGTGTTCCTGGAGCTGCTGGAGCTGCTGGCACTCCTGGTTATCGTGGCGATCGTGGAAGTCCTGGTCCAGGAGGACAAAGAGGAGAAAAAGATATTTGCGTAATTTATTAATTTATTTATTAAATTGCAATGGTACCGACTTCAGGGGCAACCGGAAAAGTTGGCCCAAAAGACGTCCCAGGCGAGACCGGAGTTAAGGGTCCGACCGGACCGAGGGGGCCACAAGGCGTTTTCCGTTTACACGTGTGCTCTACTGACAGAAAGGGTAAGCACATCAGAATGCATTACGAATAAACAATTAATTATATTCAGTAAATGTGTTGATCAGGTATGATGAGATATAATCAGCAAGTAAAGGAGGTAGAGTATTGTGACGGTAACAGCTGGGTGACCCAGTTGTTACTAACACCCGGCAACTCGTCTTTGTTACCTGCAACATCGTGTAGGGAAATAGCACTCTATTACAAGTCTTCTGCCAAAAATGGGAAACATTGGATTAAACCATCTTACAATGATCTACCTTATCAGGTTAGAACTATCTAACTATTTCAATAAAAATTTATTTCTATCTATCATTTACAATGAGATTTGTCTACAACAGGCATTCTGTGATGCTAATGAAGGCTGTACTCTAATCATGAAAATAGATGGAAATCAACAAACCTTCATCTATAGAAGCAACTGTGGTCAAACAAAGAAACATTCCAACCAACTAATTTGGATTTGGATGACAAAGAGGCAAGACTTGCTTCGTATTGGACACTACCATTTACTGAACTTCGTTTGGGAATGAAAGTGAATGGAACAATCAGATGGATCACCCTCAGCTACAGCGCATTATCTCTCTACAGCCTCATTGCAGATGAAAAGTACAGAAGCACGAGTATTGGTGAGAATAAGTGGAGACCTTTACTGCCAGCGTCATCTCTGCAACAATACTGCAATAGGGTGAGCATTTCTATTAATTAGGGTCAGCTATAGCATGTACATCACATCAGAAACATCAAACATATTCAAATCCACACAACACAATATTTTGTACGTTCCAATAGCAGCAATTTAATTTAACGATTTGCTCCATTGACTGCATGATCTGGACTGCATGTTCGCTGTAGTAGTTAATGATCCTATAGTATTATATAACCGTAACACTAACCCTATAACCTTAACTAGAAACAAACAAAAAATAGTATGCTGAGACTGTAAATAGTATACTATGCCTGAAACCGGCCATGTACCAACCGCGATTCAACCTTGCACATTATAATGCTTGTATATATTCACAAAGACGTACAAGACTGACAAAATTGACTAAGTAACAGCGCAGCACTGTTTCATCAAAGGAAGAGAGAATGAGTGACTATATCTATACTTTGAAACTATCCGAGTTTTACCTGGAGGTGCTAGCAGTGTTCCTATTAATGTTTTAGTTTTCTGTTTTGCTTTGCTGGATCACGTGTATGATTAATATCTTTCTTTGGAAAATTTGTGCCGCGCCCTTGTATGTCAGTTTGTGCTTCTACAACCGGGGTGTTAGTAAAAAGACATCAACATTAAATATACGTATAACAAAACTAGCATAAGGCGCCACCGTCCGTTTTGGTTATACTATAGTATTGTCAAATGCTTTGAGACTTCTGTTTTTGAATACAGGAAGGATTCAACACAAGAAGCAGTCACTATCATACACCCCACATCTCAAGTCGCGCTAGAGCACGTTTGGGATTCCTTGCTAGCAATGTAAACAATTGTAATTCACCAGATTCTTTTCTTGGTTTTGGAACAGAGTACGTCTACAAAAACATCAGAAACAGTGCTGGAAACTACAATGGACAAGTAAATACGAGAGCAATTGCCTATATTATGGCACGATGAGACGCTGCACTAGCTACGTAACTGCACGCTAGCAATTACATGCTACAATTGTACAATGGGTTTCCATGCAAGATATCTACCAAATTGTACGTTGTAGTAGGTCATGTAGTCTATACACTATATGCTTGATTACATTACAACATAAATCTAACCAACTGATGTTGACTAGCTATAGGCGGTTACAGTGTTTACATATTCATTTGAACAAGATTGACAAACTATGTACATATGTCGGTACAGCTAGGGCCCATGCAGCCTGGCCATCAACTTTGCAAGATCTTAATTGTTACCCCTAGAAGTACTTCACTATTCTAAGAATACATTATTACTGCAATTAACACCATTCAATGGAGACTCTAGACAAACACTAAAGCAGTCATGCAGGTAGGCAAGCACAGCTAATCCTGACTCACAGACAAGCAGAGCATCAATCATACAAACCAACAGACAACTTATAGACAGACAAACAGACGGAAAAAGTAATGAAAACAACAACAAAAAACAGACGACCAGGTAGGCAGATGAAACGACAGATAAACACCAATGAATATGAAATGACAAGGTATACAATCTCTTAGTAAATTTTAGAGATCTGTGCATGTGACACTTTCTTGCAGCAACAAAGAATAGCCAAATTAATTAATTAAGATTATGCACTTTGATCAGCACTTAATTTTTGTCATGAATCCGGCCTTGGCAATACTACACAACTCTACATCACGTGCACACAGGTCCTATCATGCTGTCATTCTGCATGTTTTCAATGTTCAAAACAAACGAGCAACAAGAATACCAATGCCTCTCGACATTACTCACAGAACGCGTTTTCTAACTTACCTTCAGTCTCCTAGCCTCATGCAGTCATTGTACAGCAGCAGGGTTTTTACATATTTTCGGTCGAACAACACACAACGTTAGCGCTATCTAACCTCCCGGATAAGATACCAACTGTATGGAAACTTTGAGTACGTAGAATCATTTATTGAACAGTTTAGTTAGAATAGCTACCGCTGTGAGATTGCCATACCATTATTCACACACGATGGTACCGCTGAAAAACGTTTCTCTAGAGGTCAATACCGTACAGTTTAGGTAACGCTATTGTTTTGTGCGGGACTCCAAGGCTAGTTTAGTGTTGCTGAATGACAATCCTGGTTTTCATGAACCAGTTGACGTCAGCAAAGATGGTGAGTGTATTAGTACTAAATTATTGAGTGATGCTAGGTCGTACGTACGTGCTTCAGCAGAGTGTATCTCATTTTACCATCGATATCAATTAACCATAAAGTTTGATACTGTATTACATTAGCGGAAAGGGATCTGGCTACGCGAGACTAAGGGTTGGTCAAGTCAGTTGACTAGAAATTGAAGCTTTGTAAGTACACAATTTTGACTTCAAATGGTGCTAAATGCATGAATCGCTGTAAACCTTCCACTTAATTAACATTGTCTGTCTAAGACTTGCACTATGAAAGTCGTGCAGCCTTGTATCGATATGTTCCGTGGTACATGTATAACATTTCTAGACCTGCAGTAAAGCTTATATAAGCCATCAACTGCAATATAAAACTGTGGTCTCCGTTCTTAAAAGATTCCTGCATGGAAAAATTAGCACTATTGCATGTTCAACATTGACCATGCAATGACTGTAAAAACTAAATTGTCTGTTTAAATGAATCTAAGTCTACATCCAAAATAAACACACACACACACACACACACACACACACACACACACACACACACACACACACACACACACACACACACACACACTCACACATTGGTTTAGTGTGCAAGAAAATTGCCATTCTCTTGTGCAAAGAAATTAACCAAATTTTGGTTTGCAAGACCAAAACTGCTATTAAATCTGGAACTACTCCTCACTATATATCGACAGCAGCCTGCCAAGATTCCGTCACATATGTTGCAAAATCGAAAACGTGTTACCAGAGCTCATGCACCAGGGGGAGATAGACATCTTGAGCCTCACACACAAACAAACATGCACACACACACACACACACACACACACACACACACACACACACACACACACACTCACACCACTTGCACACACATGCACACACGGTAGAAAATATAATACACCACAAAAGCCTGTGCAAGGATCTGATTTAAAGTGAGAATGGCATGCGTTGAACTAGTTGCACCTTCTTTTCCTAGCTACAAGGCAGCATGCCTATAGATATGTAGGCAACAAGTATATAGGGCAGCTAGTAAGTTGACCAGAAGCTGATACTTGAATGCTAATCGCTACCTTTATGCTTGCAAAGCTGTGCTTTACTGCCGTGCCGCAGATCGAGCACCATGCAGATATGGAGAAGACGAATCTCCATATATATATATAGCTTGTAGCTCTACGGCGGCTCTCAGTCGCAAACAGTGACTGCTATTGGATACTTGGAGCATTTTCCCCATCACCAAATACCCCAACTTATCCTATCTAGCTGACAGGCAGAGCTACATCCTTTGCCTCAAATAGGTCCGCGACTGCCTATTGTCAGAAAATTTTGGCTTAATTTACGACAAATATATACATATATATCCCATATTTGAGACTCACTTCCTGGAAGAGTGCTGAATGGATGGATTGCATGGGGCTAGCTGACAGGACACACAAATGTAATGTTTCTGCGCATGCGCACAACAAATCTAACTTAAGAGGGACTGCTACTTCTCACCTGATCTTCATGTCCGACAACGTTGTTTCAGAAACTGGTCCTCCCGTTATCGGAGAAGTAAAGCTCAGGAGAGAAAGAGATTGGAGGTATTAATATTATTAATTAAGAGCAATTGCAAGTCAGGCATTCTGCCAACTGTAGGTACTACGGTCTACAGCGAGACAATTAGCTAGAAAAGCCACGTAGTCAAGAGTTGGCAGATAACACGTAGTGATGGCCAAGCCTATAAAATTAGTCAGAATTGGATTAAAACTGGAACGCTACATCGTTTGCAATTTGCAAGCGTGCATAACCGCCCTCATAGTCGAACAACGATTCTAAACAGTATCTAGAGGACATAAAAAGTTTTACAAACAAACACTTTTCTTGATTTCTCCTAGGTAGAATTTCTCCTTCACGATAACGAGGGAAGCTCGGTTTCTTCGTAGTGCACATTAATTAAAAAGGGTTCCGCCCCTTCTTTGACACGAAGCTGGCACTATACAAGACGATTTTGCACTACTGCTGAGAGCTGGACTAACAATGTGTTACCACAAATAATTCTTCCTAGTTAGACCATGTTTTCGCCGACATTGCAGCTAGGACAATCTGAAACTGCATCCTGCTGTAAATACGAGACCGAAAGCGTATACATACGCTTTCGTCTTTTGTTGCATTTGGTACTCTAGCTACGTACTACAATGAAGAGTTCTGACAATAACTGAATACCGCAAAAGATTACACGAGAAAAGGTCTCGTATTACTCTAGCAGTAGCGACGTGTAGTGCTCGAGAATCTTTGTGTGACTACAAAGATTATAGTGTAAGGACTAGGCAAGACTGTATGCTTTTCCGTCGTAAACGGGTTCACTAAAATTTATAAGCAGAGTTTGAAACACAGACAAACCATGGGAATTCTAGATTTATGATAAGGATTAGAGAGGAGGAGTTACCGATGAGTCTGATAGTAAACGGTCTAAAATAGTTTTAGCTCTGTACTACATACTATTTAGTACAATTAATGAATTTAGTTTTTACCGTGCTAAAGCGGCAGCAAGAGAAGTAGACGGCAAAAAGGTCTTTTCTCACCGACTATTCAGATGACTGTATTAAATTAGAACTTGCCATTAGCGGCGCCTTTCAACTAATTGCTCGCGTGGAAACTGCATGACGTTTGCATATGTTGATCTCTAACCTTGTCTTGATTACATTTGACCTTTACGTTCAACCTTACATGTTCAACGTTTCTCGAAACAGATCTAGACTCTAGAACATGCATTGATCCACGCTACCTAACCGCCTACGTCCAGATACAAGATGTAAATAGAACGTATAAGCGGTCTCTAGCGTCTGGCTGCATGCAGCTGCTTGCTAATTGCAGCTACAATGGATCGCATATCTTGGTTTTTACAGACTCAAACATCTAGCAAGTTGCCAACGGCGTCGACAGGCCTCTAAAAATTTATATTGGGAAGGTCATGCAGCTGCTGAGGTCTAATTTAATTAACACTATGTAACACTGTCTAGCACCACTGCATGCTTGACCAAAGACATTGTATGTATGCACAACATTTTCAGCATTCCCGTCCAAATCTTCTGCGTTGGCTTTCCGTTCTTTCTCGTCTTTGCCTAATCGAATACACTTGTCTAGTGCGGCTTCAAACTTGGCCATCACAAGTTTTATGCGAGTCTAGCAAATTGAATACGTTGTTTGTTTCTTCTGGCGGATTCTCTGACTTCATTGATGGGAGATGTGTCATACTGTTTATCTTACACAGAAACTGTGTCACAAAAAACTCCATCAGGTCGTTAATTAAGTAGACTTAGTAAATATAGTACCATTAATTAATAACTTATTGGGTTAATTAACAACATATTAGAGCTAGAAACCTTGCTTACCTGCATAAATAGGGATTTAATCGGCACAATTCTTAATTGTATTGTATACAGTACTCGTTCGACTCTGAAAATGATGTGCAAATTGTTTCAGTAATCTCTGTGATGGCGACCATTTGGCAGTTAACATCGGAGAAACGGGGCTTTGGCATCACGGTATTTACAACTGTTTCATTGACGACAAAGGCTGTACCAAACATTTTGTTTACCATGTGACGGGAGATGGAAAAGACCAAGCTGCGATAGTTTGCGATCAATTCTTCGATTTCTATGCAAACCGAACTGTTCTCTTTGTTCTTGACTATCCGGAGGGAGGACGCACTGCAGAGAAGATTATTGCCAAAGCTAAAAAATTGTATGAGAATAAAGCAAGTTGGGGAAAATACAGCACTTTAAGCAATAACTGCGAACACTTTGCTACGTACTGTAAGGCTGGAAAGAAAAAGTCAGCGCAAGCGGAAGTATGGGTTACCATGGCTTTGAAAGCTGTAGTTAATGAGTGTCGTGGAACAAAATCCTCAGGTTGTTTATCTAGTTGCTGTTAGTCTTGTTGACTAACAAGTTAACTAGTACAAACTTATATTTCTAGTATGAATTGTCTTCGTCTTGATATGTGTTACATTGTAAAGGGCTGCATGCATTTGCTGGTTTTGCAAAAGTCCGTCTGTATTAATTCATAAAAAGACAATGCCTGCAGAGCACCGTGTACGTTTGCGATCGCTGAGCAAGTTTATAGTCACTACAGTTGTACATGCACGTGCTGCAAATCATACAATAAAGACATAATTAAAAAGTTTTCAGTATCTTCTAGACCTGGTTGTAACGTAGTGGATAAAGCCCGGTTCACAGTACGACGCTGGCACGAGCGTCGTGCGAGCGTCCTGGACACTGACGATACGCGAGCGTCAGCGTCACACTGTGAACATGTCAGCGTCCGCGACGCTCGTACGACGCTCGCACCGATCGAAAGTCAGTCAATGGACGTATCCGAGATATTCTATTCGTTCACACGGTATCGATCATCGATTCGATGAAAGTTTTCATTGAGTGTGTGCGTGGTTTTCCCTGCGTTTGGCAAGTTCAGTCAAAGGAGTACAAGGACATAAGGATGAAAGGAAACGCTTGATCGAAACTACGGCTCAGCAGCGCAACGAAAGCAAAACGTCGTCGTCCATGTCTGTCGTCAGTACATTGTACACACGTGGTTACTTTGCAGCGCTAGACCACTGTCGCAGTGTGTTCTTTGTGCGATGGACGCTCGTCAGACACAAACAATACTGTGAATGGTCCAGCGCCAGCGCCTTCACTGACTCTCGTGAGCGTCCTTTCAGCGTCCAGAACGCTCGCAGGACGCTGTGCCAGCGTCGTACTGTGAACCGGGCTTTAGACGGGATTACAATTATGCACATGCGTATTGGTGTGTTCTAGTTTTGAGTGGGATCTATAGTAGAAATACAGTTGTTTGGTAATCTACGAGTTTTCAAATGCGATCGGCTTGCGACGCAACACTGGCGACGAGGATTTCCTGATCTACGCAGGTCCAACAACAGAGACAAGACAGCTATAGAGTCGACTCAGGTGAGACGCTGCATTTTTCGACAGACAGACTTATAACCGGAGATCAGCCCACTCCACCACTAGCAGTAGTACACATCGGCGGTACCGAAGTGAGTACGAATGGCAGAGCAAGGAGGGGATGAAAGGGGTCAAGAACCGGAAACGGTCAAGCCCGTCAGGAAAGTGGCGCAGTACGTCCAAGGCAGTGACTAGAAATATTATAAGGAACAATTAGAAACAGTTGAATTCTTTTCTTGGGGACTGGTATTCGCAATGCAGAACGAAAGAAGGCTATCCTTATGGCAAACGTTCCAGCTGCATGAGTCCTTTCAAGTAATCAAGGCCCTAATCGCCCTAGAGAAACTCACTGATCCAAGTGTGACATACGAGAACATAGTTTAAATGATGAAAGCTCATGTCAAACTGGAGAGATCGGCACTTGTCAGCAGGTATGAATTTGACAATAGAGTGCGCCAGTCCCAGGAATCAGTAACCGACTATGTCAAGGCGTTGAAACATCTAGCTTCCTACTGCAAATTTAAAGACGAAATGCGGAACGAACGGCTGCGTGACCCCTTCATAGCTGGTATTCGGAATGATAGAATGCTCCGACTAATGCTGGCAGAAAAGCTAACTGAGATCATTTTTGACTCTGCTGTTAAGAAGTGCATTACCATCGAACAAATCTCTAAAGATGTTGAGACTCTACAAGGGGGCGTAGTGAGAAACCACCCGGATGCTGAGCATACAGCCGTTCGTTATGTTAGTTCCCGACCGACGCACAGATGCTACCGATGCGCAGGGAATCATCCAGCAAACAAATTCCCTTTCAAGGGAGCCACCTGTTACGCTTGCCAGAAAATTGGCCACATCCAACAAGCACGCCGCGAAGTAATCAGGGCGTACAAGAAACAAACGACGCCGAATGATAGCAAAAGACTATTGAGAAAGGATAGATCCAAGAGCCAACGGAATTCGCACACAGTAAACGTTGTGAAGACTAGACAGCAGAAAATAGACGACGAAAGCTCCGATGATAGCTACAATCACAACCAGAATCTCAGCACATTGTTTCAACTAAAGGGAAACAAGGCCATTACAGTAGATGTCACCATTGAAGAGAAGCCCTGAAATGGAACTTGACACAGGGGCAGCTTTATCAGTGATAAGCAAAGCGAATTTGACAAACAGCTCCGCCCGTTAGTGAACCTGGAGCCAACGACCCTTGAATTACGAACGTATACAGGGGAGACGGTACGACCTACTAAGCAGGTGAGATGCCTCCAACATTATGTATTCCAGGAAAAAGAACGGCTCTGTTTGGATGTGGATGGCTTAGAGAAATACAACTACAACGGCTACTGCTACATCTAGAAACCAAAAGAAATCTGCAAGGACAGTGTCCTAAACAAGCATGCAGATGTGTTCTCGCCGGGACTAGGTGCGATCAAGGGAGTAAAAGCTAGAATTGTCTTAAACGAGAACAGTAAACCGCGGTCCTGGAAGGCCAGACCAGTACCTTTAGCATGGAAGCCACTAGTGGAACAGCAACTAGATACCCTCAAACGGAACGGTCTGGTGAAGCGAATTCAACACAGTGAGTGGGCCGCTCCCATAGTAACTTCTATGAAACGGAACAATACCTTCCGTATCTGTGGTGATTTCAAAGTGACAGTGAATCCACAGCTAGACAGACATCGACTCTTACCCTTTGCCACGGATCGTTGACATATTCGCGCGCTTGAGTGAGGAAAGACAATCTAGCGTCCTCGACCTCAAGCGTATAGAACTCGAAGAAGACTCAAAGAAATATATGGTCGTCAACACGCCAAAAGGACTTTATCAATATCAGCGGTTACCGTACGGCGTCGCCTCTGCGCCAGCAATCTGGCAATGTACTATGGACCAAATACTACAGGGCATAGCGAGAGTACAATGTTACCTCGGTGACATTATCATTACCGGCCGAACTACTGAAAAACACCTCACAATCTTGGATTCGGTACTACAGAGTCTTCCAAGAATATGGCCTCAAGGTTAATCAGGACAAGTGTCGCATTTGCAAAACTCCGTCGAATAAATACGGGCACATTGTCTCAGTACGGGGCCTCCACCAATCGCCCAAAACAACACAAGCCATCAAACAGATGCCACTTCCTCAAAACATCACTCAACTTCGCTCATTCTTAGGAATGACGCAGTACTACTCAAAGTAGCCGACTGCAACCATTGCACTGATTACTACAGAAAGATGGAGAATGGCGCTGGGGTAGTAAGCAAAGTCGAAATTATCGAAATCGTGGTAAGCCTGCTGTTGGAAGACAGAGTTCCGACACACTACGATCCGGATTTGGAACTTGTCCTAGCCTGTGACAGCTCGTCAAACGCGTGCTCTAATGACAGAAAGGGTAATCACATCAGAGAGTGTTACAAATAAACAATTAACTATATATTCAGTAAATGTGTTGATCAGGTATGATGAGGTATAATCAGCTAGTAGATAAGGTAAAGCATTGTGATGGCAAAGGCTGGGTGACACTCTTGTTAATTAAATAAATTTAAATCTACATCTTAAATACACACACACACACACACACACACACACACACACACACACACACACACACACACACACACACACACACACACACACACACACACACACACAGACGCACTCAACCACTATCAACACGACTACCATGCACTGCCACCACCTTGCACCATGCCCCAACCACCACCACCACTACCACACAGTGGCACCAAATGTACTAACACATCCTGTTACACAGCACTATACCCGGACATAAACGAGAAATATATTATTGCCAGAGCGTTCGCCTATCAATATGATGTCTTTGTCATTAGTTAAAGATTCCATTTTGAAAGATAGTTTAACTTAATTAAGAGACCCAATGACGAATAAATGACTTTGTTGTCAAATTTCTAATCAAGATATCTGTTGCCAAATTTGACGACATGGCAACAGTTTGGACACTCGTAAAGTATAAAGTCACATTGCAAGTCCTGGTCGCCAGGGGCGTAGACAAACCAAAATTTTTGGAGAAGGCATATCAACAACAACAATAATAATCAATAATATTAATATTAACTAACAATTAAAGTCAATATTGACACACAAGTCGCTAATTAATTTCACCTCTAGTTTATGTTATGTGCGCTACATACATGAAGAGTACCGTGCAGGTATCTCACGAGCCAAGTATGCAAGTAGTCGGTCTATTAGAAAAGAATGTCAATGCAGCCAATGCATGTGTGATAGGGTAAACTTTCGATTTCGTATAAATAACGTCTACATTCTAATTCTCTCCTATAATACGCTGCTGACGCACTAGAACTGTAGATCGAGAACTGAAACGATTTCACTTCTATTGTTTGCCTTTGTCATATAGAGTACGTATGCAGCAAACTTGTCTAGTGCAATATCAGAAGTTGACTGGTCACAAGACATGCATATGTACAAGTCTTTCTCAATATTTTTGACCATCTCGATGAGTTCAAGTCACGTTATTACCCGAGACGCGCATGGGTTAGGGGTACAGTACCGATACTGTCGGCCGAATGCGCTCATTGTTATCGCTAGCGTGCAACTCAATGCCTTGATGTATTTGCATGCACATGCACTTTCAAGAGGTAACGAATGTCGGCAGTCCCACGCTTTTGATGTTAATTAATTAACTAGCAGTGCACTCTAGTCTAGTCACGCGTGTCGTTTCTTGCGTGTGAAGTAGCTGTACCGTGTTGCCTAAGCTAACTAGCAGCCGAGAGTTTAGCACTTTAGTGTTTTTTACCCAATCAGTCTCTACTGTAGTTGTAAGCAGGTTATGGGCAGATCATGATGGGCTACGCCCTAAAATTTTGGAGGAGTCTGCAGTCCCTCTGGGCCCATCCGTAACTACGCAGCTGCCGGCGGTCGCTCAGATGGTCCGGAAAAAACGACCATAATTGGTGTTGTATTTCTTATTCTAGACTGCGGTCTCTACGTAAAAGCGACAAACGTTTGTGGTATGACCGTGTCGTTAATTGCCGTGCCTTTGTTAATTAGTATCGACTAGGAAGGAGAGTTACGTAATAGCCACGTCGTCTTTCGTCGCTTCTAAACTATAAAGACGAAAACTAAACCATCAGCAGTCAGTTCTACCGTTCAAGTTTGCTGAGACGTACTCTAGCTATCATCGGTTTCTCTCCCACGACGTACTGTGCGGTACCATGCAGGGATTCAGACTCGTTGTGCTCTTGTTGTTGACAGTGACCGTTGTAGCAACATCAGACGCGGAAGAGACGGTAACTACACATACGTTATTTATTGCAATGCTTTACCTCCTCATCTCAGCGTGATGATTTGAAGTCAAAAATTTCTTTGTTTCTCTTAGGAAAGCAAAGGCTGCAAAAACAGTTGCTGTTCAGGTAGAGAGACATATTGTACACATATTTGTAATAAATTACATTGATAAAAGCAATAAACGTGTACTGTATACAATAACCGTAGCAGGTGTTCCTGGAGCTGCTGGAGCTGCTGGCACTCCTGGTGCTCCCGGCGCTCCTGGTTATCGTGGCGATCGTGGAAGTCCTGGTCCAGGAGGACAAAGAGGAGAAAAAGGTAGTTGCGTAATTTACTAATTCTAAGTAAATTGCAATGGTACCGACTTCAGGGGCAACCGGAAAAGTTGGCCCAAAAGGCGTCCCAGGCGAGACCGGAGTTAAGGGTCCGACCGGACCGAGGGGGCCACAAGGCGTTTTCCGTTTAAACGTGTGCTCTAATGACAGAAAGGGTAAGCACATCAGAATGCATTACGAATAAACAATTAATTATATTCAGTATATGTGTTGATCAGGTATGATGAGATATAATCAGCAAGTAAAGGAGGTAGAGTATTGTGACGGTAACAGCTGGGTGACCCAGTTGTTACTGACACCCGGCAGCTCGTCTTTGTTGCCTGCAACATCGTGTAGGGAAATAGCACTCTATTACAAGTCTTCAGCCAAAAATGGAAATCATTGGATTAAACCATCTTACAATGATCTACCTTATCAGGTTAAAACTATCTAGCTATTTCAATAAAATGAATTTCTATAATTTACAATGAGATTTGTCTACAACAGGCATTCTGTGATGCTAATGAAGGTTGGACTCTGATCATGAAAATAGATGGAAATCAACAAACCTTTACCTATAGAAGCAAACTGTGGTCAAACAAAGAAACATTCCAACCAACTAATTTGGATTTGGATGACAAAGAGGCAAAACTTGCTTCGTATTGGACACTACCATTTACTGAACTTCGTTTGGGAATGAAAGTAAATGGAACAATCAGATGGATCACCCTCAGCTACAGCGCATCATCTCTCTACAGTCTTATTGCTGATGGAAATTACAGAAGCACGAGTATTGGTGAGAATAAGTGGAGACCTTTATTGCCAGCGTCATCTCTGCAGCAATTCTGCAATAGGGTGAGCATTTCTATTAATTACGGTCAACTATAGCATGTACATGAAATCAGAAACATCAAACATATTCAAATCCACACAACACAATATTTTATACGTCCCGATAGCAGCAATTTAATTTAACGACTTGTTCCATTGTCTGCATGATGTGGACTGCATGTTAGCTGTAGTACTTAATGATCCTATAGTATCATATAACCGTAACACTAACCCTATAACCTTAACTAGGAATAAACAAAAAATAGTATGCTGAGACTGTAAATAGTATACTATGCCTGAAACCGGCCATGTACCAACCGCGACTCAACCTTGCACATTATAATGCTTGTGTATATTCACAAAGACGTACAAGACTGACAAAATTGACTAAGTAACAGCGCTGCACTGGTTCATCAAAGGAAGAGAAAATAAGTGACTATATCTATACTCTGAAACTATCCGAGTTATACATGGAGGTGCTAGCTGTTTCCTATTAATGTTTTAGTTTTCTGTTTTGCTTTGGTGGGTCACGTGTATGATTAATATCTTTCTTTGGGAAATTTGTGCCACGCCCACGTATGTCTGTTTGTTCTTCTACAACCGGGGTGCTAGAAGACATCAACATCAAATATACGTATAACAAAACTAAGGCGCCACCGTCCGTTTAGGTATATTATAGTTAAATGCTTTAAGACTTCTGTTTTTGAATACAGGAAGGATTCAACACAAGAAGCACTTACAATTATAGATCACACTACATACATTATGCAAGAGCTCGTTTGGGATTGCTTGCTAGCAATTCAAACAATTGTAATTCACCAGATTCTTTTCTTGGTTTTGGAACAGAGAACAGCCACAAAAGCATCAGAAACAGTGCTGGAAACTACAATGGACAAGTAAATACTAGAACAATTGCCTATATTATGGCACGATGAGACGCTGCACTACGTAAATGCATGATAGCAATTATACAACTAGAATTGTACAATTGGTTTTCTGCAAGTAAGATATCCATCAAATTGTTGTAGTAGGGCAACTATATATATAGTCTAGTTACACTATATGCTTATACATTACAACATAATCCAACCGATCTTGACTAGCTAAACGCGGTTACTGTACAACTATTCATTTGCAGACACATCACGTCTACAAGATAGACAAACTACATGTGTACATATCTATGTGGGTACAACATGTGAGACCAGCCTGGCCGTCAAATTTGCAGGATCTTAATTGTTACCCCTAGGTAACTCACTATTCGAAAAATCACTTTTATTGTCAATAAATGAACACCATTCAATTGACATTTTAGACAAACATTACGGTTAAATTAACAGTCAGGTAGGCGAGCAGAGCATCAATCAGACAGACTAACAGACAAACAAACAAACAAACAGACGGACAAAGTAACAAAAACAAACAAACAAACACACGATCAGGCAGGCAGATGAAACGACAGAATAAACACCCATGCATATGAAAGCTAGAAGAATTAAGGTATACCAATCTCTTAGTAAATTTTGCAGATGTGAATATGACACTTTCTTGGGAAAATGTGCGATAGACTAACAGACAATGTACAATGTGTGTATTTAATCTGACAAGAGAATGCTGTTAGACAAACAGAATGATCTGACAGTCACAATTAACCAATTTACAGCAACTAAAAGCTTATCCAAATCGAGCTTATGCGCTTTCGTACCTTAATTAATCATGAAACAGGCCTTCGCAATACAACTCTACATAACGTGCACACAGCGCTAGTCTTGCATGATCAGTCATTTCTGCATCTTGTTTTCAATGTTCAAAAAAGCAACAA
Source organism: Corticium candelabrum (assembly GCF_963422355.1). Lineage (NCBI taxonomy): Eukaryota > Metazoa > Porifera > Homoscleromorpha > Homosclerophorida > Plakinidae > Corticium > Corticium candelabrum. The sequence goes on along the minus strand of NC_085087.1, from coordinate 6,345,112 downwards.
GAATGAATCAATGAATACTTTGTTTCTGTCGCACTTAAGTAAAAGGTTCAGTTCCCTCTTGGCACAAATATATAAACAACTAAGACATAATACAGCTATATATATATATATATATATATATATATATATATATACACAGTATATATACTGTCTAGCAGACTACAAAATACATCAGCTACAGAAAACAGAATACCAGGTGCCTCACGAGATTACGTAAAGAACGCGTTTTCTAGCATACCTTCAGTCTCTTAGCCTCATGCGGTCATTGTACAGCGGCAGAGATTACATATTTTCAGTCGAACATCGTTAGCGCTATATAAACTCCCGGATAAGGTACCAACGGTATGGAACCTTTGAGTACGTAGAATCGTTGATTGAACAACTTAGCTAGAATAGCTACCGTTGTGAGATTGCCATATCATTATTCACACACGATGGTACCGCTGAAAAACGTTTCTCTAGAGGTCAATACCGTACAGTTTACGTCACACGTACTTTTTAGTGCGGGACTCCAAGGCTAGTCCGGAGTTGCTGCATGACAATCCTGGTTTTTGATTAACCAGTTGTCGTCAGCAAAGTCGGTGAGTGTATTAGTACTAAATTATTGAGCGCTGCTCGGTCGTACGTGGTTCAGCAGAGTAAATCTCATTTCACCATTGATATCAACGATAAAAGTTTGATACTGTATTACACATAATTGTACGTCAACGTTTGCTTACTTTGATCATGATAGATAAGAATACGCGACTCGTGATAAGCAAATAGTCGCTAGTAAAAACTTTACAAAAATAGCTATTAAATATTGACCAACTGAGTCATGCACTAAGGGTTGGTCAAGTCAGCTGACTATAAATTGAAGCTTTTGTAAGTACACAATTTTGACCTCAAACGGTGCTACATGCATGAATCACTGTAAATCCTCCACCATCGTCTGACTCAGACTTGCTCTATGAGAATTGTGCAGCCTGATATTGGTACGTTCTGTGGCATTTACGCATGTTCAGACATGCAAACGCTAATCTGGACCATGACCTTATCTGTTGACTTTGGGATTTCAATCTAGTTATACCTTTTGTTAAAAGAGAGAGAGAACTTAGCTTATCTACTTTTAATGAAGGTTACTCATCCAGCTTATCTACTCGTGTTGTAAAACCCCACATGTTTTCAACAGTCATAAGCGTTTTTGTTCACAATCTGCTTTTGTACTAAGTTATCTTAACAGTGCACCATTGCTTGGTGTGTGTGTGCGTGCGTGCGTGCGTGCGTGCGTGCGTGCGTGCGTGCGTGCGTGCGTGTGTGTGTGTGTGTGTGTGTGTGTGTGTGTGTGTGTGTGTGTGTGTGTGTGTGTGTGTGTATGTAGGGAAGTTGGTCAGCCGCCTCCAAGTGGTCTTCCCATGCATGCGCAGTAACGTACACGTAACGAGTGAGCATGGCAAAGAGCAAGAGCTGAGTGAGTAAAAAAGGGGACATCTCCAATTACCAAACATTTTCTCCAATCCCAACATTCAGAAGTGGGTGAGTGGGGTAAAGACCCGAAAGTGTATGACACTAGATATTAAAGTTTTAGGTCTAAACTACAGGCTAGCCCACGTACTGATTCACCTCTGTGGCTCTACAAACTGAGCTGAGTGTTAATTAACATCCATGTGCTAAGTTGTTCGTGCAGATCGACTGTTTCCTACAGCAACATCTACAATATAGTAGTAGACAGTTAGTCCTATTTTTTGCTTGTTACTAGAACCTGTCACGATGCAAAGCTACTCTATTTGAGAAAGTGAAGTTGAAAAGCACTTTTCAACATTTTCGAAAACATCAGTGTTGTAAACATGTGTCAGACATTGTTTAAATTAAAGGGGTGGGAGGGTGGTCACCACCAATCTGATCATTGTTCGAATCAAAGAAAACGTCCGCTAATATTGGAGATGCTCCCTAAATGAGTGTATGTGTGGAGCAACTTAATTAATTAATAAATCAGTGAGTGAGTGAGTGCGTCTGATCATTACACGCAATTAAACAGTAGATAATTATAACCATCTCATAGTAGGTTAGAACAAGTAGATAGACTAACCTACTACGGGATGGTTAATTAATAAGAGATTTTCATATGTTTCCATGTTTACAGGATTGTTTATATTGGAGATAAAATATTGCAAAATTAATAATTAATTATTTAAATAAATAATTAATTAATTAATTAATTAAATACATAAATAATTAGAAACATTAAATGCAATATTGACTTCAATAGACACATGACGGTGACACCATGTTTTCTTGTAGATCAAGATGCGTTATCTGGTGAAACTGAGATTCAATTTCAAATAGCTATCAGCAGTTCAATACAAAACAACTAAACTTTTGTCTTTACTGTATCTTCTATATACACTATTTGTACAATGACTTCCATTATAATGAGTGTTCATCTTGTAAGAAGAGGCTGATGTTTGTGTGTCTGTCCTTCACTCGTGGTGTGATATCATACTGTACAAGTCGACATAAATGAACGTATTGGTGGCTGCTTGACATCCTGCCACATCCAGTTGATGATGAAATATCAGAGATGATCAAGTTGAAGTGAACCTAGAGACACAATCAACGTCTCATTGGTGTGTATTTGATATACTGAATAATATGTGAGTCAAGAGACACTTACGTGGTCGATTTATGTTCTAACTATCTTGTGACTGTTTGCGCTCAGTTGTATGTTTCTGTTTTTGTATGTCTGTTGCTTGTGTGTCTGTCTGTATTTGTGCTGCTCTACAATTGTTTTCTTTCCACTCACACTCATGCATACACATTTGAACTCGACAGATTCACCAACAGTATGTCATCCAACTCAATAATGTTACCTTGTTCTAAGGCAGTCACATCATTGCTTTGTGTGTAATTTTAATCAGTTGTGTCATCCTATCAATAACCATCTTGTTCACAAACAATCCACTGTCATCAAAATTTTCTTACTTTCTGATGATATTTTCTTCTGGATGATAGTCTTCTACATATATTGTAGCTGCACACAACGATAAGGCTGTTGGTTCGCAGCAAGCAAAGTGTGTTGTCTTGTTTCTCTTATTTCCTTTCCCCGTCCACATATAGATAATTACTGGTTTGTTTCAGAGCAAACAACAATTATTGTTATGTATAAGATTATCACTCTGTATGACTCGTGTTCCAATCAGTTTGTGCCAAGCTTAGATTCAATCTCTCTCCTGACTATTCCTCCCACTCCAGCTTTATCACAAGCGACCAACAACTGCTGAACTGTAGCATGTTGGTTTTGATCTGTCCAGGCTGACAAAACTTTATGTAATTTCTCTTTGTATGTGTAAAGTTGTCGTTCACACTCCCTTAGGACTGTTTCTGAAACATCAAGGTGTATACCTAGTTGATGCCAACGTTGTCCAACGTTTTCAGCTACTATTTCTTTGATGAGTGGAGTGACCCTGTCAGAGTCACCAGGTGGAGTCTTTTCAGATGCTGCATCAGGCAACATCAAGTAACTCAAATGCTTTTGAGGTTCAGATGGAATGCGAGCAACAAGTAGAGCATCATACAATTCACATACCATCAGTTGGTTGTCTCTTGACTCTAACCACTCACTTAATATGCAGAATGCCGGTGCCTGGACAAAACTGGAGTCCGAAATGTTTTGCTGTAGCTTTGATAACGTAGACTGGTCAGTACCAAATATGATACTTGTTAGGTTATGCAAGGACTCTCCAATATCTACTGCTATCAGTTGGAGATCCATTTGATTTACTGCAGTCGAATGTTTACAGGACAAGACTTGAGAAAGAGGAATGCCTTTCTTTACACTTGGACACACTAAATGAATACAAACATATACACTCTACGCGACCAACAGTATTCATACATGTTGTTACCTTCTTTTATTGCTTGCTCATGTTTTACCATCTCTGCACTGCATCTTCCAGCTACAGTGTCTACTGCAAATGGTCCCCATGTTTCGTCTGGTATCAAATAGATACATCGATTGAGGGGAGACTTTGTACTTGTAGAAGAACTTCCACTGTAGATGAATCTATCAGGGAGAACACCAGGAACAGACTGGAGAAGATCCTCCATGTCTGACACACAACGAAGAAGAACATGCCACAATCTGCCAACACTGTGATGTGACTTGACTACTCTACCACTGAGACATATAGAGCCAGGTGAAGTATTCTTGCTGCAATTGATAAGCAAAGTCACTGCACCATAACACATCAGCAGTCCACTGCTCCAGTGACGAATAAAATTGGAGTGACGATGGCAACGAGCAGACAGTCGTTCAAACAAACCCAATGGACGTTCATATGCAAATGAGTATTCCACTGCAACTTGTATGACTCCTTGTGGTATATCTAGAGGCCAATGGTCACTAACATCCTCTGGTTTCTCATCATTGAGTAACCATGGCAACAACAAGCCAACATTATGTTGTTTTGGCTTAGAAATCACTTGGCAACTGTCTGTTTGCTCTTGATGACGATTTTGTTCTATTGTGTGACCAGATGAATCTGATGTCGGGTTGGTGCTACTTGGCGGAGCTAAAGTGATCTGACGTCTTCCCAGAGAGTGTGCCAGTTCCTGAACTATATCATCTGATGAGCCAGTTAGATAACCAAAGTCGAGAGCAAGAAAAAGCTTAATAAACACGTCAACATGACGATCTGCAGTAAGATCGAACTCACTCCACAGTGCCAGCAGCATAGATATCCTAGCAATGCCATTAAAAACAAGATCACTTTTCATCTCCTTAAACTTCTGAGGACCTATATCTACCCCAATAAACCGATAATCATATTCTAAAGATTCGTGATCATGTCTGAAAACAGCCTTAAGTAAAGTGACCACAAATGGTGGTACAGGAAAGAGAACTTCTGCTAAAGTCGGGTGATGAGAGTAATACAGAATGCTTCCTACCTGGTTCAGGTAGTTTAGCAACTCACGACAGCTTTCTTCTGTCAGTCCGTGCTCTACACACAGTCGCATTGCATAAGAGACATCTATAATGGGGACAGACGTGTCAGGTTGTGCTGTCATCAACTTGTCTTCTACAGTTACCCATGATGACGGCAGCTCTGTGTGCAGTGAAGGCAACAGCCTTTCAGTACCACACAGTTGTCTTAAATGAACCTTCACACTGACCACACCCTCGTGTGTAGCTGCACTCGTCAATAGCACATTTTCTTCAACAGTTATTCGCTGAAAGTCACAAAAGTGAAGACGTTCTGATACGTATTTGTTCTTTGGAGAACCACCAGTTGCAATGATTCGTTTCATTCGATCAATCTCAGCTTGTCTGATCTTCAAGAATTGACGTAGACGAGTGTGCAGATGTTCACTCCACTTTCTACTCATTTCTTCTCTTGACATGTCGACCATCAGATCAACTTTACTCACAACAATAGCAATGTGAGCTCTGCTGTTTCTGTCATACACAACTTGCAGGAAATCTGCAATGTTTTGTCGAAAACATTGTTGAGTAAACTTATACTGATTGCTGTCTACAACAATCAATACCAATGAATTGTCACTCATAAACAGCTGGTTAGTTAGCATGTACGCTCTATGGCCACCACTGTCAAGGAGTTTGCATTCTATTTTATCATCCAGCTTCATCACTTTTTCTACTACCCCTATAGTTCTCTTATCGGCTTCTGCCAGAAATGGTTTACCACTCTCCAGTGCTTCAACGAAGCTTGTTTTTCCTGCCATTGTAGTTCCCATCACTAGAATCTTTATTCTGCCACGTCGCACTCCACCCACCTTATCCAGCTCACGGAAATATTCTCTTATAACACGAATAACTTGCTTGCACACTTCAATGGGTGGAAACACTAATGGGCATCCATAAACGCTCAATTCCTCAAGTTTGGAGCTAAAGACAAATTCCTTAGGAAGATGAGTGACTGAAGTTCCTGATATGTTGACTCGCTCAATTTTGACTTCTACAAGTACATACGACAACAATTGTTAAGCAAAACAAAACATTGAGTAAACAAGTACATATGGTGTAGACTGAAACCCAATAATCATTTTACAAAGAAACAAATACAAGTAAGTTTCAATCACTTCATTCATTAGACATCCTGTCTTATCATCTCGATAACACACTTCACCTCTCTTTTACTCCATTATCTATTATGCTATACACTCTTATCTGTTAGTCTACTAAACACAACATTTATCATATTCACATCAGAAAGCAGCAAACTTGCCAACTATGTGCATGCCACACTTACCATCCATAATTAAGACTAAATCATCCAACACTCTAGTTTAACCTTACAAACGTAAATAAGTTGATGGATGGCTAACTAAAATGGTTACGGATTTTATTGTACAAGTGCAATCGACAATGTGAAATGCAACTAATTTATTAGTAAGTTACTTATTGATTAGCAAACAATGACATATCATCTATAAACCTATTTCGTTGCATGTTGTCAAGTGTATTCATACTGTTGCTAGGATTATTTTTAGAGCATCGAGGCATTACACATAGCAACGGGTCAATACGCATAGCAACGGGTTAATACACATAGTAACAGTGTATTTACACGTGAATACACGTAAAAACCTCTGTATTGTAATGGCTCAAATGTTTGTTAATATATAGAATGTGGCAAGAGAGAGGCAACATGCAACAAAACACTTAGAACATGGCAGGATCGACAATACCACAATACTCCCCTCGACTACTCAGGCTTCCCTTCAAAATTAGCCTTTGCTTTGCCTATACAACACCATACTTCATCACATTTTATACGCAATTGGAACTACCCGTCAACTCTCACTCTTACTGACATAACTCACACTCCAACAATTCTCCAACAATTACAGTCAAACAAGTCAAAGTTAACTAGCCTATTTATGCCTGTTAATTAAGCCGATTGGCTGATAAGAATGTGACCTTAAAAAGTTTAAGATAACATATGTTATAAATACTATACTTGATTAAACAAATAATTATCGCTTTCATAAACGACACTTTGAACACACACGCTGGACAAATGACAATGTAACATCAAAAATGATTGAACACTACAACTGTTGAACATTATCTAAAGACAACAAGAACAAGAAAGGCAAACACACAGACAAACTTTCAAGACCATAAAATATAAGTACCGTAAATGGTAAATGCCAGAGATGCTTATTAATGTATATCAAACAAATCTATAGCCTTTGTGCTTGATTAAGACCCCAAGCGCCTAGTCAAACAGACGCGCTTGCGAAGCTTCAACAAGACATTTTTAGTTATGAAGTTGACAGTACTTAATTCCACAACCAACCATCCCAGCTCCCAAACTAGCAACCATTGAATGATACATGTACTTATCAGATCACACCTGTAGAAAACTTCTCTCACATCTTCCCCATATGACATCAAATAAGCAGATTTGGCCAAATATAGCCTTGCCAAATTAGGTAAAGTAACAGTGCAAAAACAAGAAAAGACAATAATTTGGGCAAAGACACTTAACTCTCTAATAATGTTTGTTAACAACACTTAAGTTGTATTGTGTTTGATATACCACACTGGCTAGCTGGCTTTACAGACAGCCACTTATTTAGACATTTAGGAGTAACTTGCTACTATGACAACAAACAAATTGAACAAATTTTCTTATTATTAGAAACAAGCAAACTTGCTTCAGAGTAACAATGCATAATATAATGAATATCACTCAAGAAAGTATTGTACATGACTAAATTAGTGGTATCTTTCTCTAGTTATAACAGTCACAAGTCATATTACTATTTACCTGTATTTGGTACACTTTCTATACCACAATTGCTTAGATCCAATCTCCACAAGTTCAGTTCATTCCACATGTTGTTGGGAAGACACAACAATCTCTTGTTACCAGACAAATTCAATGTTCGTAAATGTTTCCACTGCAAACATGAAACTGTTGGAAATACTTCTAGTTTGATTTCTGACAAATTCAGCTCTTCTAGATCAAGGAGATCCTTCAATTCAGCTGGCAGCTGTTGTATGTTACACCTACTCAAATTTAACTTTTTCAACTTGGTAAGACCTGTACATGAGAATGTCTGAAGATTTTCGTTCCGTGACAAATCCAGCTCTTCTAGATCATGAAGATCATTCAATTCAGCTGGCAGCTGCTGTATGTTACACCCATTCAAATATAACTTTTTCAACTTGGTAAGACCTGTACATGAGAATGTCTGAAGATTTTCGTTCCCAAACAAATGCAGCTCTTCTAGATCATGAAGATCATTCCATTCAGCTGGCAGCTGCTGTATGTTACACCAACTCAAATTTAACTTTTTCAACTTGGTAAGACCTGTACATGAGAATGGCTGAAGATTTTCGTTCCGTGACAAATTCAGCTCTTCTAGATCATGAAGATCATTCCATTCAGCTGGCAGCTGCTGTATGTTACACCCATTCAAATATAACTTTTTCAACTTGGTAAGACCTGTACATGAGAATGTCTGAAGATTTTCGTTCCGTGACAAATCCAGCTCTTCTAGATCATGAAGATCATTCCATTCAGCTGGCAGCTGCTGTATGTTACACCTACTCAAATTTAACTTTTTCAACTTGGTAAGACCTCTACATGAGAATGTCTGAAGATTTTTGTTCCCAAACAAATGCAGCTCTTCTAGATCATGAAGATCATTCCATTCAGCTGGCAGCTGCTGTATGTTACACCCATTCAAATATAACTTTTTCAACTTGGTAAGACCTGTACATGAGAATGTCTGAAGATTTTCGTTCCCAAACAAATGCAGCTCTTCTAGATCATGAAGATCATTCCATTCAGCTGGCAGCTGCTGTATGTTACACCTACTCAAATTTAACTTTATCAACTTGGTAAGACCTGTACATGAGAATGTCTGAAGATTTTCGTTCCGTGACAAATCCAGCTCTTCTAGATCATGAAGATCATTCCATTCAGCTGGCAGCTGTTGTATGTTACACCCACTCAAATTTAACTTTTTCAACTTGGTAAGACTTGTACATGAGAATGTCTGAAGATTTTTGTTCCCAAACAAATGCAGCTCTTCTAGATCATGAAGATCATTCAATTCAGGTGGCAGTTGCTGTATGTTACACCTACTCAAATTTAACTTTTTCAACTTGGTAAGACCTGTACATGAGAATGTCTGAAGATTTTCGTTCCGTGACAAATCCAGCTCTTCTAGATCATGAAGATCATTCCATTCAGCTGGCAGCTGCTGTATGTTACACCCATTCAAATATAACTCTTTCAACTTGGTAAGACCTGTACATGAGAATGTCTGAAGATTTTCGTTCCGTGACAAATCCAGCTCTTCTAGATCATGAAGATCATTCCATTCACCTGGCAGCTGCTGTATGTTACACCCATTCAAATATAACTTTTTCAACTTGGTAAGACCTGTACATGAGAATGTCTGAAGATTTTCGTTCCGTGACAAATCCAGCTCTTCTAGATCATGAAGATCAGTCCATTCAGCTGGCAGCTGTTGTATGTTACACCAACTCAAATTTAACTTTTTCAACTTGGTAAGACTTGTACATGAGAATGTCTGAAGATTTTCGTTCCGTGACAAATGCAGCTCTTCTAGATCATGAAGATCATTCCATTCAGCTGGCAGCTGCTGTATGTTACACGCATTCAAATATAACTTTTTCAACTTGGTAAGACCTGTACATGAGAATGGCTGAAGATTTTCGTTCCGTGACAAATGCAGCTCTTCTAGATCATGAAGATCATTCCATTCAACTGGCAGCTGCTGTATGTTACACCCATTCAAATATAACTTTTTCAACTTGGTAAGACCTGTACATGAGAATGTCTGAAGATTTTTGTTCCCAAACAAATCCAGCTCTTCTAGATCATGAAGATCATTCCATTCAGCTGGCAGCTGCTGTATGTTACACCAACTCAAATTTAACTTTTTCAACTTGGTAAGACCTCTACATGAGAATGTCTGAAGATTTTCGTTCCGTGACAAATTCACCTCTTCTAGATCATGAAGATCATTCCATTCAGCTGGCAGCTGTTGTATGTTACACCCACTCAAATTTAACTTTTTCAACTTGGTACGACTTGTACATGAGAATGTCTGAAGATTTTCGTTCCGTGACAAATCCAGCTCTTCTAGATCATGAAGATCATTCCATTCAGCTGGCAGCTGTTGTATGTTACACCAACTCAAATTTAACTTTTTCAACTTGGTAAGACCTGTACATGAGAATGTCTGAAGATTTTCGTTCCCAAACAAATGCAGCTCTTCTAGATCATGAAGATCATTCCATTCAGCTGGCAGCTGCTGTATGTTACACCTACTCAAATTTAACTTTTTCAACTTGGTAAGACCTGTACATGAGAATGTCTGAAGATTTTCGTTCCCAAACAAATGCAGCTCTTCTAGATCATGAAGATCATTCCATTCAGCTGGCAGCTGCTGTATGTTACACCCATTCAAATATAACTTTTTCAACTTGGTAAGACCTGTACATGAGAATGTCTGAAGATTTTCGTTCCCAAACAAATGCAGCTCTTCTAGATCATGAAGATCATTCCATTCAGCTGGCAGCTGCTGTATGTTACACCAACTCAAATTTAACTTTTTCAACTTGGTAAGACCTGTACATGAGAATGTCTGAAGATTTTCGTTCCCAAACAAATGCAGCTCTTCTAGATCATGAAGATCATTCAATTCAGCTGGCAGCTGCTGTATGTTACACCTACTCAAATTTAACTTTTTCAACTTGGTAAGACCTGTACATGAGAATGTCTGAAGATTTTCGTTCCCAAACAAATGCAGCTCTTCTAGATCATGAAGATCATTCCATTCAGCTGGCAGCTGCTGTATGTTACACCAACTCAAATTTAACTTTTTCAACTTGGTAAGACTTGTACATGAGAATGTCTGAAGATTTTTGTTCCGTGACAAATCCAGCTCTTCTAGATCATGAAGATCATTCCATTCAGCTGGCAGCTGTTGTATGTTACACCTACTCAAATTTAACTTTTTCAACTTGGTAAGACCTGTACATGAGAATGTCTGAAGATTTTCGTTCCCAAACAAATGCAGCTCTTCTAGATCATGAAGATCATTCCATTCAGCTGGCAGCTGCTGTATGTTACACCAACTCAAATTTAACTTTTTCAACTTGGTAAGACCTGTACATGAGAATGTCTGAAGATTTTTGTTCCGTGACAAATCCAGCTCTTCTAGATCATGAAGATCATTCCATTCAGCTGGCAGCTGTTGTATGTTACACCTACTCAAATTTAACTTTTTCAACTTGGTAAGACCTGTACATGAGAATGGCTGAAGGTTTTCGTTCCCAAACAAATGCAGCTCTTCTAGATCATGAAGATCATTCAATTCAGCTGGCAGCTGCTGTATGTTACACTCACTCAAATCTAACATTTTCAACTTGGTAAGACCTGTACATGAGAATGGCTGAAGGTTTTCGTTCCCAAACAAATCCAGCTCTTCTAGATCATGAAGATCATTCCATTCAGCTGGCAGCTGCTGTATGTTACACCAACTCAAATTTAACTTTTTCAACTTGGTAAGACCTGTACATGAGAATGTCTGAAGATTTTCGTTCCCAAACAAATGCAGCTCTTCTAGATCATGAAGATCATTCCATTCAGCTGGCAGCTGCTGTATGTTACACCTACTCAAATCTAACTTTTTCAACTTGGTAAGACCTGTACATGAGAATGTCTGAAGATTTTTGTTCCGTGACAAATGCAGCTCTTCTAGATCATGAAGATCATTCCATTCAGCTGGCAGCTGTTGTATGTTACACCTACTCAAATTTAACTTTTTCAACTTGGTAAGACCTGTACATGAGAATGGCTGAAGGTTTTCGTTCCCAAACAAATGCAGCTCTTCTAGATCATGAAGATCATTCAATTCAGCTGGCAGCTGCTGTATGTTACACTCACTCAAATCTAACATTTTCAACTTGGTAAGACCTGTACATGAGAATGGCTGAAGGTTTTCGTTCCCAAACAAATCCAGCTCTTCTAGATCATGAAGATCATTCAATTCAGCTGGCAGCTGCTGTATGTTACACCAACTCAAATTTAACTTTTTCAACTTGGTAAGACTTGTACATGAGAATGTCTGAAGATTGTTGTTCCGTGACAAATGCAGCTCTTCTAGATCATGAAGATCATTCAATTCAGCTGGCAGCTGCTGTATGTTACACCAACTCAAATTTAACTTTTTCAACTTGGTAAGACCTGTACATGAGAATGTCTGAAGATTTTCGTGCCATGACAAATCCAGCTCCTCTAGATCATGAAGATCATTCAATTCAGCTGGCAGCTGTTGTATGTTACACTCACTCAAATTTAACTTTTTCAACTTGGTAAGACCTGTACATGAGAATGTCTGAAGATTTTCGTTCTGTGACAAATTCAGCTCTTCTAGATCATGAAGATCATTCAATTCAGCTGGCAGCTGCTGTATGTTACACCAACTCAAATTTAACTTTTTCAACTTGGTAAGACCTGTACATGAGAATGGCTGAAGATTTTCGTTCTGTGACAAATTCAGCTCTTCTAGATCATGAAGATCATTCAATTCAGCTGGCAGCTGCTGTATGTTACACCCACTCAAATTTAACTTTTTCAACTTGGTAAGACCTGTACATGAGAATATCTCAAGATTTCTGTTTAATGACAAATTCAGCTCTTCTAGATCATTCAAGACTGTTGCCTCTCTTATCATCTCTGTGTTGCAATATTTGAAAGACTGCAGATAGTTGCGTGCTAAATTCACTTTGCACAGTTTCACATTGTTGCAGATCATAGACAAAGTTGCTTGTGTCAAATCACATCCCACCATTTCCACTTCCACAAGAGTACTGGGCAGTTGACATGACATTAGCTCATCAAACAGCAATGGATTGCGACGGTTACCACACACAGACAAAACCTTGAGACATGGAAGAAGAGAAACAACAGTTGGGACCTCCTGGACACCAATGGCTGTAAGCCGCCGTGAGAAGTAGGAAGTTCTGGAATTGTGGTAATCACTTGTATGCAAATGAATTTCTTCTAGTTTCCTCAGTTTGGCAATGCCTTCGGGTATAGAGTGTATGTCGTCTGTACAAAGTTTCAATACCTCCAGTCCGCTCGTCTCACATATTTCTTCAGGAAATGCAAACAAGTGTGCATCTAGAAGATCCAATTCCAACCTGTTGTGCTCGTTAACTTTCGGTAAAAACATTTCCAACTGTCGCGCCTCAACGTGTGGCAACGCCATGTTTAGCAGATCATGCGACTCGCTCAAGACGCTACAACTGCATCTAACGCGAGGTATCCGGGACCTTGCTGCCACATGGCGCTGGGCCGCTGCCAGACGGGGCCGCTGCCAGACGGGGCCGCTGCCAGACGGGGCCGCTGCCAGACGGGGCCGCTGCCAGACGGGGCCGCTGCCAGACGGGGCCGCTGCCAGACGGGGCCGCTGCCAGACGGGGCCGCTGCCAGACGGGGCCGCTGCCAGACGGGGCCGCTGCCACACGGGGCCGGAAATGCCATACGTTTTTTAGTTGCCGATATCGACCTGTAGATATTAACTGCGCGTTCGGTCAAGTTTGGTCGTGGTACGAGACTGCTGGTATGTCTGAGCGGTAGATCGCTTCTGTCGTTCTTCTCTTTCGGTTCTCTTGACATTAAACTTCATAATCTGCAGGTTCAGTATATACACGGTCAAGAAGATTTTGCACTTGCTTTGGGAGTAGCAATGTCATGATGAGATAAGAAAATTATCATCATGAAATGCTAACATAAGTTAATTTTATTTACATTACGTTATATTATATTATATCAACTTATGTTATGTTGTTATGTTTAATTAATTAACATTATGTTACATTATTTTATATTAGTTTAAATTATATCATGTTATATCTCTAATATAAAGGAGATGTGTGTGTGTGTGTGTGTGTGTGTGTGTGTGTGTGTGTGTGTGTGTGTGTGTGTGTGTGTGTGTGTGTGTGTGTGTGTGTGTGTGTGTGTGTGTGTGTGTGTGTGTGTGTGTGTGTGTGTGTGTGTGTGTGTGTGTGTGTGTGTGTGTGTGTGTGTGTGTGTGTGTGTGTGTGTGTGTGTGTGTGTGTGTGTGTGTGTGTGTGTGTGTGTGTGTGTGTGTGTGTGTGTGTGTGTGTGTGTGTGTGTGTGTGTGTGTGTGTGTGTGTGTGTGTGTGTGTGTGTGTGTGTGTGTGTGTGTGTGTGTGTGTGTGTGTGTGTGTGTGTGTGTGTGTGTGTGTGTGTGTGTGTGTGTGTGTGTGTGTGTGTGTGTGTGTGTGTGTGTGTGTGTGTGTGTGTGTGTGTGTGTGTGTGTGTGTGTGTGTGTGTGTGTGTGTGTGTGTGTGTGTGTGTGTGTGTGTGTGTGTGTGTGTGTGTGTGTGTGTGTGTGTGTGTGTGTGTGTGTGTGTGTGTGTGTGTGTGTGTGTGTGTGTGTGTGTGTGTGTGTGTGTGTGTGTGTGTGTGTGTGTGTGTGTGTGTGTGTGTGTGTGTGTGTGTGTGTGTGTGTGTGTGTGTGTGTGTGTGTGTGTGTGTGTGTGTGTGTGTGTGTGTGTGTGTGTGTGTGTGTGTGTGTGTGTGTGTGTGTGTGTGTGTGTGTGTGTGTGTGTGTGTGTGTGTGTGTGTGTGTGTGTGTGTGTGTGTGTGTGTGTGTGTGTGTGTGTGTGTGTGTGTGTGTGTGTGTGTGTGTGTGTGTGTGTGTGTGTGTGTGTGTGTGTGTGTGTGTGTGTGTGTGTGTGTGTGTGTGTGTGTGTGTGTGTGTGTGTGTGTGTGTGTGTGTGTGTGTGTGTGTGTGTGTGTGTGTGTGTGTGTGTGTGTGTGTGTGTGTGTGTGTGTGTGTGTGTGTGTGTGTGTGTGTGTGTGTGTGTGTGTGTGTGTGTGTGTGTGTGTGTGTGTGTGTGTGTGTGTGTGTGTGTGTGTGTGTGTGTGTGTGTGTGTGTGTGTGTGTGTGTGTGTGTGTGTGTGTGTGTGTGTGTGTGTGTGTGTGTGTGTGTGTGTGTGTGTGTGTGTGTGTGTGTGTGTGTGTGTGTGTGTGTGTGTGTGTGTGTGTGTGTGTGTGTGTGTGTGTGTGTGTGTGTGTGTGTGTGTGTGTGTGTGTGTGTGTGTGTGTGTGTGTGTGTGTGTGTGTGTGTGTGTGTGTGTGTGTGTGTGTGTGTGTGTGTGTGTGTGTGTGTGTGTGTGTGTGTGTGTGTGTGTGTGTGTGTGTGTGTGTGTGTGTGTGTGTGTGTGTGTGTGTGTGTGTGTGTGTGTGTGTGTGTGTGTGTGTGTGTGTGTGTGTGTGTGTGTGTGTGTGTGTGTGTGTGTGTGTGTGTGTGTGTGTGTGTGTGTGTGTGTGTGTGTGTGTGTGTGTGTGTGTGTGTGTGTGTGTGTGTGTGTGTGTGTGTGTGTGTGTGTGTGTGTGTGTGTGTGTGTGTGTGTGTGTGTGTGTGTGTGTGTGTGTGTGTGTGTGTGTGTGTGTGTGTGTGTGTGTGTGTGTGTGTGTGTGTGTGTGTGTGTGTGTGTGTGTGTGTGTGTGTGTGTGTGTGTGTGTGTGTGTGTGTGTGTGTGTGTGTGTGTGTGTGTGTGTGTGTGTGTGTGTGTGTGTGTGTGTGTGTGTGTGTGTGTGTGTGTGTGTGTGTGTGTGTGTGTGTGTGTGTGTGTGTGTGTGTGTGTGTGTGTGTGTGTGTGTGTGTGTGTGTGTGTGTGTGTGTGTGTGTGTGTGTGTGTGTGTGTGTGTGTGTGTGTGTGTGTGTGTGTGTGTGTGTGTGTGTGTGTGTGTGTGTGTGTGTGTGTGTGTGTGTGTGTGTGTGTGTGTGTGTGTGTGTGTGTGTGTGTGTGTGTGTGTGTGTGTGTGTGTGTGTGTGTGTGTGTGTGTGTGTGTGTGTGTGTGTGTGTGTGTGTGTGTGTGTGTGTGTGTGTGTGTGTGTGTGTGTGTGTGTGTGTGTGTGTGTGTGTGTGTGTGTGTGTGTGTGTGTGTGTGTGTGTGTGTGTGTGTGTGTGTGTGTGTGTGTGTGTGTGTGTGTGTGTGTGTGTGTGTGTGTGTGTGTGTGTGTGTGTGTGTGTGTGTGTGTGTGTGTGTGTGTGTGTGTGTGTGTGTGTGTGTGTGTGTGTGTGTGTGTGTGTGTGTGTGTGTGTGTGTGTGTGTGTGTGTGTGTGTGTGTGTGTGTGTGTGTGTGTGTGTGTGTGTGTGTGTGTGTGTGTGTGTGTGTGTGTGTGTGTGTGTGTGTGTGTGTGTGTGTGTGTGTGTGTGTGTGTGTGTGTGTGTGTGTGTGTGTGTGTGTGTGTGTGTGTGTGTGTGTGTGTGTGTGTGTGTGTGTGTGTGTGTGTGTGTGTGTGTGTGTGTGTGTGTGTGTGTGTGTGTGTGTGTGTGTGTGTGTGTGTGTGTGTGTGTGTGTGTGTGTGTGTGTGTGTGTGTGTGTGTGTGTGTGTAGCAGCAGTAGTAGTGTAGTAGTAGTGTACTTAGCACGAGTATTGCCTCATGTTACAGAAAGCAGGAGCAAGAGAAAAAGCGAAAATACGAAAATAGAAGACGTCTTTTGGAACAGGCATCGTTCACACCTCTTGTTTTCTCTTCTATGGGTGGAGCAAGCAAGTTGACAGCAACGTGCATAATGAAGCTGGCTTCCTTTCTGTCGGAGAACAACAATATGTCTTACAACACCACCATTTGCTGGATTCAATGTAGAGTGGCATTTGCTCTTCCATCATGTGTTTGCGTGGCTCCAGGTCTCACAAACGTTATTATATCAATTCTGATAATGTGCTCTCCATCTGTGCAGAGAGCCGCCTTTATCTCTAGATCATTATATACAAACTGTCTAGAACTATATGTTGGTGCTCTACTTTTGCTGTTATATGTACAATTGGTTTATTGTCAAATATACCATGTTGCTAAGTAGTAGTAGTAGTGTACATTCTGGCTCACTGAGTAATGCTTGATCAAAGAATGGGCTACGCAGCACACCATTTTGATTCAATGAGGTGACGCTAACGAAGACGTTTATACAGACAGTCATGCAGTCAGTTGTGCACTCAGTCCACAGTCGTACAGTCAGTTGAACAATCAGTTAGTCAGTCGTGCAATCAGTCAATCAGGCAGGCAAACGGTCAGTTACTGAACATCAATTTAATTAATAACAAACCACAGCTCTAAACTTTGCCTAGGCGAAGAAAGGGCTACTCAGCTAGTTATATTATATTATATTATATTTATATTATATTATATTTACATTATATTATATTTATATTATATTACATTAATATTATATTATATTATATCATATTATATTATATTTATATTATATTATATTTATATTATATTATATTAATATTATATTATATTATATCATATTATATTATATTTATATTATATTACACGCATACATAGGCATGCACCTGCACAGACACTCCTATTTAAGTTTGGCCATGTTATTTTAGGAAAACATATATAGAAGTGTGCGCGCATGTGTATGTTTATGTGAACTATGGTTTAAGTTAATGCTAGAACAACTTTTAGTAGACTACATCTAGGGTATGATGTATAGTAAGTCACACCACCGGTATCAATTTCAGTGAAAAGGCACTTGTACAGACTATTTTGACACGTGACCGGAGCACGTGACCTTACGCTTCGCGCCAAATAGGATAGCCTCTGGAAATCGACAGTTTGCTTTCTTCAACTTACATGGGTAAGTTCAATATGTCTTAGATCATCTAGAGCTCTACAACTAGATACGCGTGACATACGTGACGTCATTTAGCTAATCTCGTCTAGCCAGCCTCTCCCACATGTATTTGAGTAGCATTAGTATTTTTGTACTTCTTACTGATAGACAATTGGTTGAACATTGAATTGTATCAACTCTAAAATAAAACAGAAAAATATTAGTGTTTGCATGCATGCGTGCATGCATGCGTGCATGCTTGCGTGAAGTTGATGTTGTGATGCCCATGTTGTGAAATAGATACCTAATTAAGTAAGATACTGCTATAATTACAAATTGCAGTTCTCGTGTTATAGTTATAGTATTAGGAACTAAATCAAGACAACGTGTGAAATAGTCAGTAGTCTTAGAGTTATTTTACATGTACTGAATAGTTTATGTTTGATGGCGTACATCAATTTTATATATATATATATATATATATATATATATATATATATATATTCATTTGAAAGCAACGTGTCATCATGACCTGCAGAGTAATGATAATCAGTTTGTCAGAGCAACATGTATGAATTTCAGCTTCATTTGGTCAGCTAACCACACATCCGTCAATATTGAGAACCAGCTTTGAAGACTGGGTAACGGTTACTGTTGCAAAGCAGTTGGAAAAAGGTGATCTATCAGCCCTTACATGTCCCCTTTGTCCACCAACTGTTTTCAAGCCAACCAGAAAATCTAAGTTTTACAAGCACCTCAAAGCTCATGAAAAACATTCTGTACAAGTAAGAGGTAAAAATGCCTTTCTGTGATATATGCTGTTAACTAATTTTAAATTTACTTAATATTGCCATGCTTCATTTCATCTGCAGATGGAACAGTCTTACCTTGCCATCAACATTGTGCCACAACAAAAGAAACATCTGCTGTTCATCGTAGCCACTTTCACTGCCCCATGTGTGATATAGTCTGCGGGCGAAAAGACCACTTTGTAACTCATATCCATCGTTGTCATCAAGCAGGTAAACAATTTGGAACTACTTAGACGGTCAGATTCAAACAGTTAGAAAAAGGGATTGAACAGATGTCACACCCAATGGCCCTATAACCTTCCTGATGGGTATGGACATAAGATTGCCATCAAACATTGAATAGCTACATTTTCTTAAATATTGTACATCTAGAAATTTCCTATTCAAACTTCTGTAATTTTCACTTCTTCAAGGCTTTGTTAGATTTTTATTTTCTCCTAAGCAAAAGATGTGACAGGAAACCAATTTGCTCTTATACACCTAGAAACGAGAACCAAAAAGTGAAATATAGTCCTCAAGGTAAACTAACATTTCATGACAACAACAATGGGACTCCATGCTTGCCATGTGTTATAATGCACATGTACAAGTGGCTTGCTAAAGCAAATCCTCAGCTGGATTGAATGGGAAGTACAAAGCACTCAAACTGCAAGCTCGATCTTCTCAGACCTATTATTTGCTCCTTGGATTTAGAAGAAATGGCATTTCCAAGTGCAAAAAATGTCTTTTATAAAGTGCTACTCCCCTAAATCAATTATCCAAACTCAAATCTAGACATAATCATCTACTATTTTAGCAAAGTATCATAGTATTTATCTGTCACAATTTTTTTACAGAAAAAGTTCCAAGTGTCACAGCTGCCATGGCTACTACTGCCTCATCTGAATACCTCTCAAAAATTGATATCTCTAATCTAACGTTTTCGTCTGCTATGTCTCCACTTGTTGCGTCTGTCAATACTCCTGAGCAGGCCGATAGCAAAGTATTGGAATCATCCATAGAGATGTCTTCTTCATATCCAATGTCTCTGCCATCTATGTCAGTACAAGAACCTGCTGCAAATTACTCGAATGACACAGGCAGTAATGAACAGCCTCAATTGTTAAATCAAACATGTCAGCAGTTGCTGTACACCAGCAACAGTAAAGTCAAAGTAAGTACTACTCCTGAGTCAAGAGTCAAGTGTGATGTGTGCTTTCTTGAACTACTGTCAAAGAACTTAGCACGCCACAAAAGGACTGTTCACTCTAAAGCCAGCAAGCACATCAATCAAGACAGGCATCATCGTGCAGTTTGCGTTGATGCCAATAGAGGCTTGTACCTTGTCAGTCAAACCTTCAGAGGTGTTGCCCATCCAGTACATGTGCAGAAAATTACACTGCCCGGAAACTCAGCATCTATTTGTGAGCTTAGTAAGTGTCTTGATGTCAAGAAAACAGCAGCTCAAAGCTTCAGGCCTTCATTTGAATGTGATCATGTTCAATCAGTTTGCTATGCTGAGAGCTATCTCCCCAATGTTAAACTAAGAGATGATAGTCTTGATTGTCTTGTGAAACGGCATCTGTTTTCAGAAAGCAGACGTACTGCCTGCATAGCACATCGAAGCAAAGCTGTCAGTGCCAACTGTCCAGTTGCAGTTAGCTCAGTGAACAGCCAACTAACTCCAGCTGGTATAGCAGGTATGTCTTTTTTTCAGTGTTTGCCAATGGAGTACACTACTGGGGTAGGCTGAGTCGAACTGTTGTCTGTTTGGACACTAAAACTATGAAGTGGACATGTCGCTGTTCTGCTTCCCAACAAAAAGGCTGCATCCACAGAGCAGTAGCCAAATGGTTATGCCATCAAGAACACTCTTACCTGATGTGGTCAGAAAAGACCAGTGATTCTGAGTATCTCCCAGAACAGGAATCAAAAGATGAGACAAGTGAAGAACATTCTAGGAGCCTTTATTGCTATCCTCCTCAAGGACACTTGTTGAGAAAAATGCTGGACTACCTAAAGCAATACAAAAGCATTCCACTTGCTATTGACAATAGACTGGCTTTAGACACACCCAAGCTTACACAATACATGCCCTCTGAGACTACATGCAAGTTCTGTTCTGGGGTTCAACTGGAAGGCCCTCTCACAATCACAACAAAGGGTAAAGTGATAGGACTTGATCAAATTGTTGAAAGTAAGAGAAACTAGTCATCACTGTACGTAACTTAAACATAATGATCATATCTCAACCTCAGATGTGAAGATATACTGCAAGAAGTGTCCCAAGTGTAATCTCTTCTACAGGTACCAAGAATACTATGACGGTGTACACAATTTCAACGATTCCACCATGCTTACACTGCATTTATGCTTATTCCTTCGTCACAGCTTGCAAGTAAATATTAGTATAATCACAATACTACTTTGTAAGTTATCAGTTGATTTTCTGTAGGCACATACTGCCATTGGAAGAGTTGTAACAGTGATAGAATCAATGACGGGAAAATCACTATCGCACAACACTGTCTTAAATGCCTACTGTCATTTTGAAGCTTTATCGGAACACAAATATGAATTTTACTGCATTCATTGTGGATTCTACCCCCCTATCCTGACTTTTGATGTGAACAGAAAGGCAGCATTCTCTTGCAGGCAAGTTGTTTAATCTTTTGTATAGCAAGTAGAACAGACTAACAGATTAACAGACTAACAGATTAACAGATTGATTGATGCTTGTAGTGTCTGATTTGAAAGTTCCTGAATCCAGTTTAGAGAACGATATTGTTGACTGTGCAAGTTTCTGGAATAACGTTGAGTATGAGATGCTGGGAAAGGGTTTCTGTGAAGGTAATCTAATGGGAGCAATGGTTGCAGGATGTGTTTAGTGTTTACTTTACATGCAGGCAACAACAATCCATATGCTGTTAATCCAGAGTATGCATTTTGGGCTCCATGGATTGGACCACATACTTGAAGTGGTAGCACTGTCATTAACACAGAGTACAGGAAATGTCCATCTGCCAAGAAATGTCCATCTGCCAAGACCACTCATCATGATAATGATGATTTGGCAATGGTCTCAGAAGACAGACTTATTGATCTTCTCAGCAATAGCACTGTAAGATAAAGTAACATTTCTAGAAAAAATAATGATAGTTTGATCACCTTATAGAGGGAAACAGTGAAGAAAATATGTAGACAGGCAGGTGTAGAAGATAGTGGAACAAAGATAGATTGTGTGCTCCGATTAAGAAACAAAATGAACACCAGAAAAGTCTATGACAAGGTTTTTTCAAAGATCTGGGGAGCTTCAGGTTGGTATTTATTATACTCTTGTCTAAACTGCATGGTTTATAGTTCTTTCAACTTTACTTTCAGGTGGGTGGCTGTCAGCAACTTGTCCCCATCAAGTCGTTTATGCTTTAAAATTTCTACTAAGAGCTGAAAGTCCTAGAGATTATATTGACATTCTGCTGTCTCTGAAATACCCTCCAACCATCACCCTGATTGATATGGCCCACATGGTTGCTGCTCATGCAAATTCTCGTTGCCCAGGAATGTTTCAACCACATGAAGGCAGAGTGGCTGCAGCAACAGTCACTAACGATCAAGCTGCTTATGATCATTCTTTGTCAGTACCCATGCCATGGCTGCATGAGAACCGCAGCCTAAACAAAGAACAAATCCAAGCTACTCAAGAACATGACTATAGCACGACTGTTCATCCAATCACTGGGGTATCTGCTCGATACTGTTTGTTTGACAAACTACATGAGGGTAACACCAAGCAAGAGATTGAAGTGTTGCGTAGAACAGAGCATGTACCTGAGTTAAATGGCATTATCAATACTGAATCTGAAGAGCAACTGCATAATGCAATGGGGAGAGACAGATATTTCATGAACAGCATGAACGCAGTGAGGCACATATTTTTATTTAGATCTAATGTTGATCAAAGGAATACTCGTCTCAATACGGCTGCTACTGAACACTTGCGTCAAGCATTACACTGCTCAACAGCTGTTGACAATTTTGGACGAGCTGTAGCTGCAGGTACTGGTACTGCAACAGTTTATTGGGTCATCACTAAATGCACCTCTTTTGTATAGGCTCTTCCACCACAATTGGTACTCATTTAGGTATCACAGTCACAATTTGTATATTGTAAACTTACTCTTTGATTAAAACCACTAGTTTATGTTATGTGTACTACACACATGAACGGTACCGTGCAGGTATCTCACGAGCCAAGTATGCAAGTAGTCGGTCTATTAGAAAAGAATGTCAATGCAGCCAATGCATGTGTGATAAGGTAAACTTTCGATTTCGTATAAATAACGTCTACATTTTAATTCTCTCCTATAATACGCTGCTGACGCACTAGAACTGTAGATCGAGAACTAAAACGAGTTCACTTCTATTGTTTGCCTTTGTCATATAGAGTACGTATGCAGCAAACTTGTCTAGTGCAATATCAGAAGTTGACTGGTCACAAGACATGCATATGTACTAGTCTTTCTCAATATTTTTGACCATATCGATGAGTTCAAGTCACGTTATTACCCGAGACGCGCATGGGTTAGGGGTACAGTACCGCTACGGTCGGCCGAATGCGCTCATTGTTATCGCTAGCGTGCAACTCAATGCCTTGATGTATTTGCATGCACATGCACTTTCAAGAGGGAACGAATGTAGGCAATCCCACGCTTTTGATGTTAATTAATTAACTAGCAGTGCACTCTAGTCTAGTCACGCGTGTCGTTTCTTGCGTGTGAAGTAGCTGTACCGTGTTGCCTAAGCTAACTAGCAGCCGAGGGTTTAGCACTTTAGTGTTTTTTACCCAATCAGTCTCTACTGTAGTTGCAAGCAGGTTATGGGCAGATCATGATGGGTCACGCCCTAAAATTTTGGAAGAGTCGGCAGTCCCTCTGGGCCCATCCGTAACTACGCAGCTGCCGGCGGTCGCTCAGATGGTCCGGAAAAAACGACCATAATTGGTGTTGTATTTGTTATTCTAGACTGCGGTCTCTACGTAAAAGCGACAAACGTTTGTGGTATGACAGTGTCGTTAATTACCGTGCCTTTGTTAATTAGTATCGACTAGGAAGGAGAGTTACGTCATAGCCACGTCGTCTTTCGTCGCTTCTAAACTATAACATAAAGACGAAAACTAAGCCATCAGCAGTCAGTTTCTACCGTTCAAGTTTGCTGAGACGTACTCTAGCTATCATCGGTTTCTCTCCCACGACGTACTGTACGGTACCATGCAGGGATTCAGACTCGTTGTGTTCTTGTTGTTGACAGTGACCGTTGTAGCAACATCAGACGCGGAAGAGACGGTAATTACACATACGTTAGTTATTGCAATGCTTTACCTTCTCATCTCAGCGTGATGATTTGAAGTCAACAATTTCTTCGTTTCTCTTAGGAAAGCAAAGGCTGCAAAAACAGTTGCTGTTCAGGTAGAGAGACATATTGTACACATATTTGTAACAAATTACATTGATAAACGCAATAAACGTGTACTGTATACAATAACCGTAGCAGGTGTTCCCGGAGCTGCTGGCACTCCTGGTGCTCCCGGTGCTCCTGGTTATCGTGGCGATCGTGGAAGTCCTGGTCCAGGAGGACAAAGAGGAGAAAAAGGTATTTGCGTAATTTATTAATTTATTTATTAAATTGCAATGGTACCGACTTCAGGGGCAACCGGAAAAGTTGGCCCAAAAGGCGTCCCAGGCGAGACCGGAGTTAAGGGTCCGACTGGACCGAGGGGGCCACAAGGCGTTTTCCGTTTAAACGTGTGCTCTAATGACAGAAAGGGTAAGCACATCAGAATGCATTACGAATAAACAATTAATTATATTCAGTATATGTGTTGATCAGGTATGATGAGATATAATCAGCAAGTAAAGGAGGTAGAGTATTGTGACGGTAACAGCTGGGTAACTCAGTTGTTACTGACACCCGGCAGCTCGTCTTTGTTGCCTGCAACATCGTGTAGGGAAATAGCACTCTATTACAAGTCTTCTGCCAAAAATGGAAATCATTGGATTAAACCATCTTACAATGATCTACCTTATCAGGTTAGAAATATCTAACTATTTTAATAAAAATTTATTTTCATCATTTACAATGAGATTTGTCTACAACAGGCATTCTGTGATGCTAATGAAGGTTGGACTCTAATCATGAAAATAGATGGAAATCAACAAACCTTTACTTATAGAAGCAAACTGTGGTCAAACAAAGAAACATTCCAACCAACTAATTTGGATTTGGATGACAAAGAGGCAAAACTTGCTTCGTATTGGACACTACCATTTACTGAACTTCGTTTGGGAATGAAAGTAAATGGAACAATCAGATGGATCACCCTCAGCTACAGCGCATCATCTCTCTACAGCCTCATTGCAGATGAAAAGTACAGAAGCACGAGTATTGGTGAGAATAAGTGGAGACCTTTACTGCCAGCGTCATCTCTGCAACAATACTGCAATAGGGTGAGCATTTCTATTAATTAGGGTCAGCTATAGCATGTACATCACATCAGAAACATCAAACATATTCAAATCCACACAACACAATATTTTGTACGTTCCAATAGCAGCAATTTAATTTAACGATTTGCTCCATTGACTGCATGATCTGGACTGCATGTTCGCTGTAGTAGTTAATGATCCTATAGTATTATATAACCGTAACACTAACCCTATAACCTTAACTAGAAACAAACAAAAAATAGTATGCTGAGACTGTAAATAGTATACTATGCCTGAAACCGGCCATGTACCAACCGCGATTCAACCTTGCACATTATAATGCTTGTATATATTCACAAAGACGTACAAGACTGACAAAATTGACTAAGTAACAGCGCAGCACTGTTTCATCAAAGGAAGAGAGAATGAGTGACTATATCTATACTTTGAAACTATCCGAGTTTTACCTGGAGGTGCTAGCAGTGTTCCTATTAATGTTTTAGTTTTCTGTTTTGCTTTGCTGGATCACGTGTATGATTAATATCTTTCTTTGGAAGATTTGTGCCGCGCCCTTGTATGTCAGTTTGTGCTTCTACAACCGGGGTGTTAGTAAAAAGACATCAACATTAAATATACGTATAACAAAACTAGCATAAGGCGCCACCGTCCGTTTTGGTTATACTATAGTATTGTCAAATGCTTTGAGACTTCTGTTTTTGAATACAGGAAGGATTCAACACAAGAAGCAGTCACTATCATACACCCCACATCTCAAGTCGTGCTAGAGCACGTTTGGGATTCCTTGCTAGCAATGTAAACAATTGTAATTCACCAGATTCTTTTCTTGGTTTTGGAACAGAGTACGTCTACAAAAACATCAGAAACAGTGCTGGAAACTACAATGGACAAGTAAATACGAGAGCAAATGCCTATATTATGGCACGATGAGACGCTGCACTAGCTATGTAACTGCACGCTAGCAATTACATGCTACAATTGTACAATGGGTTTCCATGCAAGATATCTACCAAATTGTACGTTGTAGTAGGTCATGTAGTCTATACACTATATGCTTGATTACATTACAACATAAATCTAACCAACTGATGTTGACTAGCTATAGGCGGTTACAGTGTTTACATATTCATTTGAACAAGATTGACAAACTATGTACATATGTCGGTACAGCTAGGGCCCATGCAGCCTGGCCATCAACTTTGCAAGATCTTAATTGTTACCCCTAGAAGTACTTCACTATTCTAAGAATACATTATTACTGCAATTAACACCATTCAATGGAGACTCTAGACAAACACTAAAGCAGTCATGCAGGTAGGCAAGCACAGCTAATCCTGACTCACAGACAAGCAGAGCATCAATCATACAAACCAACAGACAACTTATAGACAGACAAACAGACGGAAAAAGTAATGAAAACAACAACAAAAAACAGACGACCAGGTAGGCAGATGAAACGACAGATAAACACCAATGAATATGAAATGACAAGGTATACAATCTCTTAGTAAATTTTAGAGATCTGTGCATGTGACACTTTCTTGCAGCAACAAAGAATAGCCAAATTAATTAATTAAGATTATGCACTTTGATCAGCACTTAATTTTTGTCATGAATCCGGCCTTGGCAATACTACACAACTCTACATCACGTGCACACAGGTCCTATCATGCTGTCATTCTGCATGTTTTCAATGTTCAAAACAAACGAGCAACAAGAATACCAATGCCTCTCGACATTACTCACAGAACGCGTTTTCTAACTTACCTTCAGTCTCCTAGCCTCATGCAGTCATTGTACAGCAGCAGGGTTTTTACATATTTTCGGTCGAACAACACACAACGTTAGCGCTATCTAACCTCCCGGATAAGATACCAACTGTATGGAAACTTTGAGTACGTAGAATCATTTATTGAACAGTTTAGTTAGAATAGCTACCGCTGTGAGATTGCCATACCATTATTCACACACGATGGTACCGCTGAAAAACGTTTCTCTAGAGGTCAATACCGTACAGTTTAGGTAACGCTATTGTTTTGTGCGGGACTCCAAGGCTAGTTTAGTGTTGCTGAATGACAATCCTGGTTTTCATGAACCAGTTGACGTCAGCAAAGATGGTGAGTGTATTAGTACTAAATTATTGAGTGATGCTAGGTCGTACGTACGTGCTTCAGCAGAGTGTATCTCATTTTACCATCGATATCAATTAACCATAAAGTTTGATACTGTATTACATTAGCGGAAAGGGATCTGGCTACGCGAGACTAAGGGTTGGTCAAGTCAGTTGACTAGAAATTGAAGCTTTGTAAGTACACAATTTTGACTTCAAATGGTGCTAAATGCATGAATCGCTGTAAACCTTCCACTTAATTAACATTGTCTGTCTAAGACTTGCACTATGAAAGTCGTGCAGCCTTGTATCGATATGTTCCGTGGTACATGTATAACATTTCTAGACCTGCAGTAAAGCTTATATAAGCCATCAACTGCAATATAAAACTGTGGTCTCCGTTCTTAAAAGATTCCTGCATGGAAAAATTAGCACTATTGCATGTTCAACATTGACCATGCAATGACTGTAAAAACTAAATTGTCTGTTTAAATGAATCTAAGTCTACATCCAAAATAACACACACACACACACACACACACACACACACACACACACACACACACACACACACACACACACACACACACACACACACACACACACACACTCACACATTGGTTTAGTGTGCAAGAAAATTGCCATTCTCTTGTGCAAAGAAATTAACCAAATTTTGGTTTGCAAGACCAAAACTGCTATTAAATCTGGAACTACTCCTCACTATATATCGACAGCAGCCTGCCAAGATTCCGTCACATATGTTGCAAAATCGAAAACGTGTTACCAGAGCTCATGCACCAGGGGGAGATAGACATCTTGAGCCTCACACACAAACAAACATGCACACACACACACACACACACACACACACACACACACACACACACACACACACACACACTCACACCACTTGCACACACATGCACACACGGTAGAAAATATAATACACCACAAAAGCCTGTGCAAGGATCTGATTTAAAGTGAGAATGGCATGCGTTGAACTAGTTGCACCTTCTTTTCCTAGCTACAAGGCAGCATGCCTATAGATATGTAGGCAACAAGTATATAGGGCAGCTAGTAAGTTGACCAGAAGCTGATACTTGAATGCTAATCGCTACCTTTATGCTTGCAAAGCTGTGCTTTACTGCCGTGCCGCAGATCGAGCACCATGCAGATATGGAGAAGACGAATCTCCATATATATATATAGCTTGTAGCTCTACGGCGGCTCTCAGTCGCAAACAGTGACTGCTATTGGATACTTGGAGCATTTTCCCCATCACCAAATACCCCAACTTATCCTATCTAGCTGACAGGCAGAGCTACATCCTTTGCCTCAAATAGGTCCGCGACTGCCTATTGTCAGAAAATTTTGGCTTAATTTACGACAAATATATACATATATATCCCATATTTGAGACTCACTTCCTGGAAGAGTGCTGAATGGATGGATTGCATGGGGCTAGCTGACAGGACACACAAATGTAATGTTTCTGCGCATGCGCACAACAAATCTAACTTAAGAGGGACTGCTACTTCTCACCTGATCTTCATGTCCGACAACGTTGTTTCAGAAACTGGTCCTCCCGTTATCGGAGAAGTAAAGCTCAGGAGAGAAAGAGATTGGAGGTATTAATATTATTAATTAAGAGCAATTGCAAGTCAGGCATTCTGCCAACTGTAGGTACTACGGTCTACAGCGAGACAATTAGCTAGAAAAGCCACGTAGTCAAGAGTTGGCAGATAACACGTAGTGATGGCCAAGCCTATAAAATTAGTCAGAATTGGATTAAAACTGGAACGCTACATCGTTTGCAATTTGCAAGCGTGCATAACCGCCCTCATAGTCGAACAACGATTCTAAACAGTATCTAGAGGACATAAAAAGTTTTACAAACAAACACTTTTCTTGATTTCTCCTAGGTAGAATTTCTCCTTCACGATAACGAGGGAAGCTCGGTTTCTTCGTAGTGCACATTAATTAAAAAGGGTTCCGCCCCTTCTTTGACACGAAGCTGGCACTATACAAGACGATTTTGCACTACTGCTGAGAGCTGGACTAACAATGTGTTACCACAAATAATTCTTCCTAGTTAGACCATGTTTTCGCCGACATTGCAGCTAGGACAATCTGAAACTGCATCCTGCTGTAAATACGAGACCGAAAGCGTATACATACGCTTTCGTCTTTTGTTGCATTTGGTACTCTAGCTACGTACTACAATGAAGAGTTCTGACAATAACTGAATACCGCAAAAGATTACACGAGAAAAGGTCTCGTATTACTCTAGCAGTAGCGACGTGTAGTGCTCGAGAATCTTTGTGTGACTACAAAGATTATAGTGTAAGGACTAGGCAAGACTGTATGCTTTTCCGTCGTAAACGGGTTCACTAAAATTTATAAGCAGAGTTTGAAACACAGACAAACCATGGGAATTCTAGATTTATGATAAGGATTAGAGAGGAGGAGTTACCGATGAGTCTGATAGTAAACGGTCTAAAATAGTTTTAGCTCTGTACTACATACTATTTAGTACAATTAATGGATTTAGTTTTTACCGTGCTAAAGCGGCAGCAAGAGAAGTAGACGGCAAAAAGGTCTTTTCTCACCGACTATTCAGATGACTGTATTAAATTAGAACTTGCCATTAGCGGCGCCTTTCAACTAATTGCTCGCGTGGAAACTGCATGGCGTTTGCATATGTTGATCTCTAACCTTGTCATGATTACATTTGACCTTTACGTTCAACCTTACATGTTCAACGTTTCTCGAAACAGATCTAGACTCTAGAACATGCATTGATCCACGCTACCTAACCGCCTACGTCCAGATACAAGATGTAAATAGAACGTATAGCCGGTCTCTAGCGTCTGGCTGATGCAGCTGCTTGCTAATTGCAGCTACAATGGATCGCATATCTTGGCTTTTACAGACTCAAAACATCTAGCAAGTTGCCAATGGCGTCGACAGGCCTCTAAAAATTTATATTGGGAAGGCCATGCAGCTGCTGAGGTCTAATTTAATTAACACTATGTAACACTGTTTAGCACCACTGCTTGACCAAAGACATTGTATGTATCCACAACATTTTCAGCATTCCCGTCCAAATCTTCTGTGTTGGCTTTCCGTTCTTTCTCGTCTTTGCCTAATCGAATACGCTTGTCTAGTGAGGGTTCAAACTTGGCCATCACAAGTTTTATGCGAGTCTAGCAAATTGAATACGTTGTTTGTTTCTTGTGGCGGATTCTCTGACTTCATTGATGGGAGATGTGTCATACTGTTTATCTTACACAGAAACTGTGTCACAAAAACTCCATCAGGTCGTTAATTAAGTAGGCTTAGTAAATATAGTACCATTAATTAATAACGTATTGGGTTAATTAACAACATATTAGAGCTAGAAACCTTGCTTACCTGCATAAATAGGGATTTAATCGGCACAATTCTTAATTGTATTGTATACAGTACTCGTTCGACTCTGAAAATGATGTGCAAATTGTTTCAGTAATCTCCGTGATGGCAACCATTTGGCAGTTAACATCGGAGATACGGGGCTTTGGCATCACGGTATTTACAACTGTTTCATTGACGACAAAGGCTGTACCAAACATTTTGTTTACCATGTGACGGGAGATGGAAAAGACCAAGCTGCGATAGTTTGCGATCAATTCTTCGATTTCTATGCAAACCGAACTGTTCTCTTTGTTCTTGACTATCCGGAGGGAGGACGCACTGCAGAGAAGATTATTGCCAAAGCTAAAAAATTGTATGAGAATAAAGCAAGTTGGGGAAAATACAGCACTTTAAGCAATAACTGCGAACACTTTGCTACGTACTGTAAGGCTGGAAAGAAAAAGTCAGCGCAAGCGGAAGTATGGGTTACCATGGCTTTGAAAGCTGTAGTTAATGAGTGTCGTGGAACAAAATCCTCAGGTTGTTTATCTAGTTGCTGTTAGTCTTGTTGACTAACAAGTTAACTAGTACAAACTTATATTTCTAGTATGAATTGTCTTCGTCTTGATATGTGTTACATTGTAAAGGGCTGCATGCATTTGCTGGTTTTGCAAAAGTCCGTCTGTATTAATTCATAAAAAGACAATGCCTGCAGAGCACCGTGTACGTTTGCGATCGCTGAGCAAGTTTATAGTCACTACAGTTGTACATGCACGTGCTGCAAATCATACAATAAAGACATAATTAAAAAGTTTTCAGTATCTTCTAGACCTGGTTGTAACGTAGTGGATAAAGCCCGGTTCACAGTACGACGCTGGCACGAGCGTCGTGCGAGCGTCCTGGACACTGACGATAAGCGAGCGTCAGCGTCACACTGTGAACATGTCAGCGTCCGCGACGCTCGTACGACGCTCGCACCAATCGAAAGTCAGTCAATGGACGTATCCGAGATATTCTATTCGTTCACATGGTATCGATCATTGATTCGATGAAAGTTTTCATTGAGTGTGTGCGTGGTTTTCCCTGCGTTTGGCAAGTTCAGTCAAAGGAGTACAAGGACATAAGGATGAAAGGAAACGCTTGATCGAAACTACGGCTCAGCAGCGCAACGAAAGCAAAACGTCGTCGTCCATGTCTGTCGTCAGTACATTGTACACACGTGGTTACTTTGCAGCGCTAGACCCCTGTCGCAGTGTGTTCTTTGTGCGATGGACGCTCGTCAGACACAAACAATACTGTGAATGGTCCAGCGCCAGCGCCTTCACTGACTCTCGTGAGCGTCCTTTCAGCGTCCAGAACGCTCGCAGTACGCTGTGCCAGCGTCGTACTGTGAACCGGGCTCTAGACGGGATTACAATTATGCACATGCGTATTGGTGTGTTCTAGTTTTGAGTGGGATCTATAGTAGAAATACAGTTGTTTGGTATTCCACGAGTTTTCAAATGCGATCGGCTTGCGACGCAACACTGGCGACGAGGATTTCCTGATCTACGCAGGTCCAACAACAGAGACAAGACAGCTATAGAGTCGACTCAGGTGAGACGCTGCATTTTTTGACAGACAGACTTATAACCGGAGATCAGCCCACTCCACCACTAGCAGTAGTACACATCGGCGGTACCGAAGTGAGTACGAATGGCAGAGCAAGGAGGGGATGAAAGGGGTCAAGAACCGGAAACGGTCAAGCCCGTCAGGAAAGTGGCGCAGTACGTCCAAGGCAGTGACTAGAAATATTATAAGGAACAATTAGAAACAGTTGAATTCTTTTTCTTGGGGACTGGTATTCGCAATGCAGAACGAAAGAAGGCTATCCTTATGGCAAACGTTCCAGCTGCATGAGTCCTTTCAAGTAATCAAGGCCCTAATCGCCCTAGAGAAACTCACTGATCCAAGTGTGACATACGAGAACATAGTTTAAATGATGAAAGCTCATGTCAAACTGGAGAGATCGGCACTTGTCAGCAGGTATGAATTTGACAATAGAGTGCGCCAGCCCCAGGAATCAGTAACCGACTATGTCAAGGCCTTGAAGCATCTAGCTTCCTACTGCAAATTTAAAGACGAAATGCGGAACGAACGGCTGTGTGACCCCTTCATAGCTGGTATTCGGAATGATAGAATGCTCCGACTAATGCTGGCAGAAAAGCTAACTGACATCATTTTTGACTCTGCTGTTAAGAAGTGCATTACCATCGAACAAATCTCTAAAGATGTTGAGACTCTACAAGGGGGCGTAGTGAGAAACCACCCGGATGCTGAGCATACAGCCGTTCGTTATGTTAGTTCCCGACCGACGCACAGATGCTACCGATGCGCAGGGAATCATCCAGCAAACAAATTCCCTTTCAAGGGAGCCACCTGTTACGCTTGCCAGAAAATTGGCCACATCCAACAAGCACGCCGCGAAGTAATCAGGGCGTACAAGAAACAAACGACGCCGAATGATAGCAAAAGACTATTGAGAAAGGATAGATCCAAGAGCCAACGGAATTCGCACACAGTAAACGTTGTGAAGACTAGACAGCAGAAAATAGACGACGAAAGCTCCGATGATAGCTACAATCACAACCAGAATCTCAGCACATTGTTTCAACTAAAGGGAAACAAGGCCATTACAGTAGATGTCACCATTGAAGAGAAGCCCTGAAATGGAACTTGACACAGGGACAGCTTTATCAGTGATAAGCAAAAGCGAATTTGACAAACAGCTCCGCCCGTTAGTGAACCTGAAGCCAACGACCCTTGAATTACGAACGTATACAGGGGAGACGGTACGACCTACTAAGCAGGTGAGATGCCTCCAACATTATGTATTCCAGGAAAAAGGACGGCTCTGTTTGGATGTGGATGGCTTCGAGAAACACAACTACAACGGCTACTGCTACATCTAGAAACCAAAAGAAATCTGCAAGGACAGTGTCCTAAACAAGCATGCAGATGTGTTCTCACCGGGACTAGGTGCGATCAAGGGAGTAAAAGCTAGAATTGTCTTAAACGAGAACAGTAGACCGCGGTCCTGGAAGGCCAGACTAGTACCTTTAGCATGGAAGCCACTAGTGGAACAGCAACTAGATAACCTCAAACGGAACGGTCTGGTGAAGCGAATTCAACACAGTGAGTGGGCCGCTCCCATAGTAACTTCTATGAAACGGGACAATACCTTCCGTATCTGTGGTGATTTCAAAGTGACAGTGAATCCACAGCTAGACAGACATCGACTCTTACCCTTTGCCACGGATCGTTGACATATTCGCGCGCTTGAGTGGGGGAAGACAATCTAGCGTCCTCGACCTCGAGCGTATAGAACTCGAAGAAGACTCAAAGAAATATATGGTCGTCAACACGCTAAAAGGACTTTATCAATATCAGCGGTTACCGTACGGCGTCGCCTCTGCGCCAGCAATCTGGCAATGTACTATGGACCAAATACTACAGGGCATAGCGAGAGTACAATGTTACCTCGGTGACATTATCATTACCGGCCGAACTACTGAAAAACACCTCACAATCTTGGATTCGGTACTACAGAGTCTTCCAAGAATATGGCCTCAAGGTTAATCAGGACAAGTGTCGCATTTGCAAAACTCCGTCGAATAAATACGGGCACATTGTCTCAGTACGGGGCCTCCACCAATCGCCCAAAACAACACAAGCCATCAAACAGATGCCACTTCCTCAAAACATCACTCAACTTCGCTCATTCTTAGGAATGGCGCAGTACTACTCAAAGCCGACTGCAACCATTGCACTGATTACTACAGAAAGATGGAGAATGGCGCTGGGGTAGTAAGCAAAGTCGAAATTATCGAAATCGTGGTAAGCCTGCTGTTGGAAGACAGAGTTCCGACACACTACGATCCGGATTTGGAACTTGTCCTAGCCCGTGACAGTTCGTCAAACGCGTGCTCTAATGACAGAAAGGGTAAGCACATCAGAGTGTGTTACAAATAAACAATTAACTATATATTCAGTAAATGTGTTGATCAGGTATGATGAGGTATAATCAGCTAGTAGATAAGGTAGAGCATTGTGATGGCAAAGGCTGGGTGACACTCTTGTTAATTAATAACACCTGGCAGCTCTGTTGCCTGCATTATTGTAAGGAAGTAGCACTCTACCACAAGTCTTATGCCAAAAGTGGAAAGCATTGGATTAAACCAGTCTACGAAGATCTACCTTATCAGGTTATGACTATCGAGCTATTTCAATAGAAAATAAATTTCTATAATTTACAATAAGATTTGTCTACAACAGGCATTTTGTGATGCTAATAAAGGTTGGATTCTGATCATGAAAATAGATGGAAATCAACAAACCTTCACCTATAAAAGCAAACTGTGGTCAAACAAAGAAACATTCCAACCAACTAATTTGGATTTGGACGACAAAGAAGCAAAACTTGCTTCGTATTGGACACTACAATTTACTGAACTTCGTTTGGGAATGAAAGTAAATGGAACAGTCAGATGGATCACCCTCAGCTACAGCGCATCATCTCTCTACAGCCTCATTGCAGATGAAAAGTAAAGAAGCACGAATATTGGTGAGAATAAGTGGAGACCTTTACTGCAAGCGTCATCTCTGCAGCAATTCTGCAATAGGGTAAGCATTTCTATTAATGAGGGTCAGCTATAGCATGCACATCACATCAGAAACATCAAACATATTCAAATCCACACAACACGATATTTTGTACGTCCCAATAGCAGCAGTTTATTTGATCGATTTGCTCCATTGACTGCATAATCTGGACTGCATGTTAGCTGTATAGTTGGCGAGCGAAGCGAGCCTCACTCTTGTTATGTCAATTGAGCTCGAGATATAATATATTTATATATATATATATATATATATATATATATATATATATATTTATCTATATCTATAAAGGAAAGTAGGCCAATGGGCAATTTTTGTTTCGTAATTGCTCGCAAACTGCTATTCCTTCCCGCTCCTCTTTTAGCACATAACCTTCTCTACTTTCGTAAAGCAACTGGTGCTCTTCGCGGTGGCCAGTGCCCTGTACTTTGCTTTGTGTTGGCTTTTTTTTGATAATCGTGACGTCACAAAAAGTTTGTTCCCTATGCGCTCGCAAACCGCTGCACTTCCTCGCTTTTCTTTTAGCATGCAGCCTTTTCTCAGTTTGGAATAGCAACTGGTGACGTTTTCGGTAGTCTGTGTCCAATACCTAGGCGTTGCTGGCGTTCATCTGTACTTCTTGATGTCATCCTATGCCTACTTATTGTTGCGTCACCTATTGTGACGTCACAAACGCTCTGCTGTTTGGCTAAAGCGCGACAAAAAGTTGTCATTACAGCAAACCCGCCTGTACACTGTCAAAATGCCTCGCAAAAAGCGCTCTCTGTCCGCTATTCCGTCAAAGGCAAAGCGACAAAAGTTATCACTGCGACAGGAAAAAGCTAGCGAAGCTACTCGCCGGCTTGACTGACAACGCCAGCGCAGTGCCCGTCGACGGATCGCGAAAGCTACTACTAAAACTTCTTCTCCAGTCAATGAAAGAGTTAACGATGAGCACCGCTGTCTTACTCAATTAACACGCGCTTAGCGCGCGTGTCAATAATCACATACTTCTAAAATATTCTAATACTTTCTAACCAAGTTGTCTCCTTTTTGGAACTGTGTCTATGTAGGCAATGCATACCGTCGTCAATGCTTATGGAAAATCATAGTTATAGCAGTAACACAAATGGTCCTTTGGCGTACAGGTTCTCCTCTATCTTGCATGACGTCATTTACTAAACGTTTCTATTAGATATCTTACACTGAAGCCTACTCCTAACAACATTGGCAAAATGAACATCAAGTGCAAACATTGCAAAGCACTGACATCCAAGTGGTCTTCCCCATGCATGCGCAGTAACGTACATGTAACGAGTAAGCATGGCAAAGAGCAAGAGCTGAGTGCGTGAGAAAGGGGACATCTCCAATTACCAAACATTTTCTCCAATCCCAACAATTAACATTGAGAAGTGGGTGAGTGGGGTAAAGACCCGAAAGTGTCTGACACTAGATATTAAAGTGATAGGTCTAAACTACAGGCTAGCCCACGTACTGATTCACCTCTGTGGCACTCAGTGTTGTAAACATCTGTCAAACATTGTTTGAATTGAAGGGGTGGGAAGGTGGTCACCACCAATCTGATCATTGTTCGAATCAAAGAAAACGTCCGGTAATATTGGAGATGTTCCCTAAATGAGTGTATGTGTGGAGCAACTTAATTAATAAATCAGTGAGTGAGTGAGTGCGTCTGATCATTAGTCGCAATTAAACAGTAGATAATTATAACCATCTCATAGTAGGTTAATCCATCTAGCACAAGTAGATAGACTAACCTACTACAAGATGGTTAGTTAATAAGAGATTTTCATATTATATTATACACCTATGCCATCAGTGTAGCATAGTTTGAATGCATGACCTTATCTACTACTTCGCAAGCAACCCCAGACAAAGCTGCAGTCAACTCAATATGTTGTCTTGCCAGGTCTAACACTAAACAATATGGAACAACAAGTACATATATTAATTGTTCACATTCAAGTCTTAACTTGTCGAATGAACCACCAACTCTAACCGATTAGAAACAGATTAATTCTTTTAATGATTGTGGTCATCAATCATCATCATTCTTTTTGTCACTGCTTGCTCTTGTTCCAAGTCCATATGCAATTGCACTACCCACAGCAGCAACCAAACCCACTCCTACTCCAATAGTTGCAGCCCCAGTTACAATTTCTTCGACTTGATTGGAGTATGCTTTTCCTTTCTTGCAAAATGTAGCAAAATGCTCACAGTTGTTCCTCAACAACTCGTAGCCAGTAATTCTCCAGTTTGAAGTATCTGCTCAGCTGTGTGGATAACCTCTTCTGGAGAGCAACATTTACCTTC
Source organism: Corticium candelabrum (assembly GCF_963422355.1). Classification (NCBI taxonomy): domain Eukaryota; kingdom Metazoa; phylum Porifera; class Homoscleromorpha; order Homosclerophorida; family Plakinidae; genus Corticium; species Corticium candelabrum. Next base: position 6,307,684 of record NC_085087.1, on the reverse strand, counting down.
GTATATAAACTGATAAAGGACATTTCGTTCACTTAAGAACTCCATGAATTTGGACTTGCATATTCCTGCATTTCCTTTAGACCCACCAACAAAATGGTGAACGTAACCGTCATTGTAAATGCCATGATGCCAAAGTGATAACAATCCAAGACCTGCAGTAGAGCTTATGCTATCAACTGCAATGTGGTCCCCATTCTCAAGAACCCTGGAAAAATTAGCGCTATTGGTAAACATGGACCAATGACTATAAGAACTAAATTGCATGTTTAATTAAATGAATTTAAATCTATATCTCAAATACACACACACACACACACACACACACACACACACACACACACACACAGACACACACACACACACACACACACACACACACACACACACACACACACAGACACACACACACACAGACACAGACACACAGACACACAAACACACACAGACAGACACAGACACACAGACACACAGACACACAGCATTCTCTTCTGCCTCTTCTGAAAAGACAGAAGAAATTCTGGAGGTGTCAGAAGAGTGGTCAGAGGTGTTAGAAGGGTGGTGAGAGGTGTTGGAAGACTCTTCCGCCTCTTCCAGGAGAGAAGCGGAAGAGCTGAAAGAGAAGAGGTCGAGAAGTGACGGAATAAACTCTGCTGTGTTTCTTTTTCGTTGTCGTTTAGTTAGCGCGTGCGTAGTCTAGGTTGCAGACGAGTGACATTCCGCGGGGAATTTGCTAGTAGTCCAAACGCGTACCATGATATTCAAATTGGCAAATTCTGCGTTATCAACTACTTTCAGCGACGTCAAACCCTTTCAACATACCCAAGTATGCGAGTTCTGGCTACGCTCTCTTCACCCAATAATTACGGGGCCACAACTTCTTCAAGCTCTCCAGATGACAGAATCTCATTTCGTCATCAGAAAGAAGCGTCATCATCACTTCTGCTACCACTCCTGCCAGTTTGACACTAAAATCGTCCATTGACACGAGCGCATGTGCCACATCTTCCCTAGCTAGCGTTTCTTTATTCGAACCTCTTCCGTCTCCGCCTACTCTTCCAGACAACTCTTCCGAAAGAGGTGGAAGACTCTTCCAGAAGAGGCAGAAGAGAATAAAGAAACGCGCCCTTCCAGCTCTTCTGTCCTCTCCTGGAAGAGGCAGAAGAGTCGTCCGACCCCTCTTGCCACTCTTCTGACACCTCTAGCCATTCTTCTGACACCTCTAACCACTCTTCTGACACCTCCTCCGAAAATAAAGAAACGAAGCAGAATCTCTTCTGTCTCTTCAGAAGAGGCAGAAGAGAATAAAGAAACGCGCCCCAGAAGTTGCTGTGTCGTGTTACACTTATGGCAAAAACAGAATCTTTGATATTGGACTAGCCACTGCCGAACGATTTCCGGTGCCTACTCCCACGCGACAGTCTTTTAAATACTAGTAGGATATCCCGACAAAACACCGGTATGAAAAACAGATAACAATAACCAGTTTACCTAAAATCTTCAATCTTTTGGAACGACACTCCAGTAAACCAAGACATCCAACTAGACTGTGGCTGTTGACAACACGCCATTATGACGCACCGTTTAACTAGCGTGCGCTAACTAACGGTATCAAGACACTGTACTAAGTTGCACTGATTTTCTAAGACTATTGTAGTCTGCAGCTTGTTGGTTCGCTGTAATTATTAATTAACGCCTTAGGTAGATGGTGGGTAAGTTTAATTAATGAAAAAATTTAATGTCAACTAAAGACATAATTCGTAACATTTAGTCTGCTTTGAAACTGGCCAGCCTGTTTAGTTACCCTCCAAGAACCAAATTAGTAACGGCTGCTATGCAGTTTGGTCAAGTGTTACGCAGTAGGCGGAGCGAGTTGTGGACTGGTCGGTCGTATGTCACGTGACTGACTGCACTACTAGACCCGAGCGTTTTCACCTCGGTGTGTGTGTGTGTGTGTGTGTGTGTGTGTGTGTGTGTGTGTGTGTGTGTGTGTGTGTGTGTGTGTGTGTGTGTGTGTGTGTGTGTGTGTGTGTGTGTGTGTGTGTATACAGCTGTAATGATCAAAACTGTTGCACGGTGACTGTAACCATAAAGTTTACCGCAAACATTTACAATTGCCTCTTCATGAACACAAATTGACTGTATAGCAAAGCCAGCTGACAACACCTTACAATTTAGGACATTTACTCATCATAACACTCCATCATCAAAATCTAAAGAGTCCAGACATCAAAGGTCAGTGAATGGTCCAGCCATTTAATTTTCTACATTTCAATTTTCATGTTTTCATTTTTCAATTTTAGTTAATTTTTTAATTTTTTTAATTTTTAATTTTAATTTTTAATGTTTTACTTGCATTCTTATTTAAAAATTTTGTGCTTATTAAATTTTAACTTTTAATTTTTAATTTTCCATATTTTTGTAAAACGGTTTTCATCTTTTGATGTTTGATTTTTGTAATCTTTAGATTTATCTTTTAAAGTTTCATTTTTAGGCACCTATGTGCTCAAAACTAGAAACTTGAACGCGCAGTTCGCTTTTCTATTTCTAACATGAATAGAAATAGAAAACAGAAAATTGAAATGACCGAAGACACTAGACACAGCGGGGGTCTCAGCGGGCTGGCATTCGTATGCTTGTCTCAGGAAATCACGTTTCCAACACACAAGCAGGTGTTTGTTTTTACTTTACTTTCCGTCACGCGCCAAACTAAGTTGGCAGCTCTTGACAACTCCGCTCTGACACACAACGTTGTGCCATTGAATACCGTGGTCCCTAGCTGTGTAGGTACGTGCATTGTACACAACACGCTATCTTTACCGTAGATGAACCGGTTGGAGGGGAAATGCTACGAATATCTAGCTTTAGGTATCGTACTGTACCTAGATAGGCTCCGCCCTAGCAGATCGCCGAGTTGGCAACCGCGCGTGTGGTGACGAAGTATACAGACTGTTTGTTGTCTAGAAAAAATCGAGACACAAATAAAACAACGAAACCGTCAACCTATACTACAAGTAGTAGACTGCGCGCTTTCACGGGCACGCTAGTAGGCCTACACGGTACCGAACAAGGGTGGGCGTGGTACTCTATAGCAGTTCACATTTCTTCATTTCGTCGGACACGGAACTACCAATTGTGTTTCCATCTGCCACAACCCAAGGTGCTGGTGTCTCCTCGTCACGCATCTTGACTGCAGGTATGAACGTACGCGTCGACAATGACAGCCCAGACATCACCGAGCGACACGGTAGAACTCTACAATCATTGTCTAACACTATTGACTGTAGTACAGTAGCTATACTCAGCATTGGTATAGTAGTCTACTTAGTAACTAGCTCTAGCTAGTTGTAGCTGACTAGCTACATGTATGACCATGTTCTTTCAGTTGTAGCCGCACACTGTTCTACGTTAGTTGAGTTAATTAATTGAGTAGAGTTGAGCAAATACAGTTCAGTTGAGTTGACTTCAAATAGAGTTCAGAAGGCGTTGTAGAACGATGGACGTGCATGTCTGTTTGCTAGGTGAGTTGTGCGACGTCATACAAATAAAGACATATGATCTGCTACAGAGTACCACGCCCACCCTTGTACGGTACCGTGTAGTGTGCCCGTGAAAGCGCGTAGTGTACTACTTGTAGTAGGTTGACGAGTTCGATGGTTCAATTGTGCCTCGATTTTTCTTAGACAACGAACGCGTCTGTATACTTCGTCACCACAGTTGCCAACTCGGCGATCCGCTAGTGCGGAGCCTATCTAACTAAATACATATGTAATATAGATTCGTAGCATTTCCTCTCCAATCGGTTCCTCTACGGTAAAGGTAGCGTGTTGTGTACAATGCACGTACCTATACAGCTAGGGACCGCGGTATTCACTGGCACAACGTTGTGTGTCAGAGCGGAGTTGTCAAGAGCTGCCAACGTGGTTTGGCACGTGGCGGAAAGTAAAGTGAAAACAAACACCTGCTTGGAAGCCCCGCTGAAACCCCTGCTGAGACCCCTGCTGTGTCTAGTGTCTTCGGTCATTTCAATTTTCTATTTTTTATTTTCTATTCATGTTAGAAATAGAAAAGTGAACTGTGCGTTCAAGTTTCTAGTTTTGAGCACATAGATGACTAAAAATCAAAATTTAAAAGATAAATCTAAAGATCACAAGAATCAAACATCAAAAGATGAAAAACCGTTTTACAAAAAATTAAAAAGGAAAATAAAAAATAAAAAATTGAGAATTAAAAATTAAAATTTAATAAACACAAAATTTTTAAATAAGAATGCAAGTAAAAAATAAAAAATTATAAATTAAAATTTTGTAAAAAATTAACTAAAAATTGAAAATTAAAAAATAAAAACATGAAAATTGAAATGTAGAAAATTAAATGGCCGGACCATCCACTGACCATCAAAGTCTAGAGAGTGCATATATCAACCTCGATTCCCTGCAATGAATTTCATTAGATTATCTAGAGATATTGTAGCCTGGGATTTGCCGTCCTCGGTGACATGATAGACTTTGCCATCGCTGTAAATTCCGTGGTGCCAAATACTCGAATCCTTACTCAAAACTGCCAAATGGTCTCCATCACGGAGATTCCTGAAAGAGCGTACCGTGTATATAAGGAGACAGGACGAAGTAGGGATCAACTGTAGACCGACCTTGGATCGCCAAACTTCACGCATTTCACTTCACGTAAAGTAGTACTAGTCAAAGAAGTCTCTGGAAAACTGCGGTCGAGAGACATGAAGATCAGATGAGAATCACCTATATGTGGGATTTCGTTAACAGGATCGAATTGTTAGCGGTCTGAGTCTCAGAGTGTGAGCGCCTTATTGACACTCGGTTTTTAACCTTTCTTGAGAGCGGAGCCTCAGGTTACAGCCTTGAACAACCGACCGAACCATTAATAGTGGATATGGGCGGGTCGATGGACGGATGTAGGCGGTATAAACCGAGTATGCGGATGTGCCGTACGCTCGCTAGCCACTGTACAGCACGCCATCTTCTACTATTATGATGTTATTATAGTCTGAGATGGGATGCTGGAGACAAAATTCTCGGCCGTAGCATAACCTCTAGAAATGGGGGGTAACTGCACGATGCTATGGGACACGCCCACTTTATTGGACTCGCTCACTTTATGGGTTGATACGGTAGAATCAGTGGCAGATCCAGACTGGAAAAAGGGTGGTGTATATACTATATACAGTTTTGGTCGTCACACGTATTTACATTCCACAATTTTATGACCACGCCTACAAATGATGGGCTATAGCTCGGTCCAGTGAGAACACGCTACGCCCCTGCTTTGGCTCCAGTGAATACAACGACAACAGCAAATGCTTAAAGCGCAAACTGCGCTGATTGGATTGTGTAAGATGCATAGAGTAATAGGACGCGTGTATTGTAGTGTAAACGCGCAAAGTTAAATTGCTACCGCCCATACATATGGCGGGGTAGGACTAAAACAGTACAATATAATTCGTTACATCCTTACACAGCACTATACCCGTACATCAACAAGAAAATTGCCATTGCCAGAGTGTTCGCCTATCACCTAGAATGTTTTTTGTCATATACGTTCCATTTCGAAAAGACCTGACGGCGGATCAACGACATGGCAACACTTTGGATACCGGTAAAGCCTCGTTGAAAGTCCCGGTCGCTTTGATAGTCTGGAAAAATGACCATAATTGGTATTGTGTTTGTTATTTTAGAGTCTTTAGACTGCGTCTCTTCTTACCTAGAAGAGACGAACGTCTGTGGTCTGTGACCGTGTTGTAACTGCCGCATCTTAGTATCCACAAGGAGGAGCGTTCTATGATAACCACGTCGACTTCCGTCGCTTCTAAAACTATAAATAAAGAATACTAAAGCATCAGTAGTCAGTTCTACCGTTCAAGTTTGCTGAGACTCTATCATCGGTTTCTCTCGTACTGTATGTACCATGCAGGGATTTAGACTCGTTGTGCTCTTGTCGTTGGCAGTGACCGTTAGAGCAATGTCAGACGCAGAAGAGACGGTAATTACACACACACACACACACACACACACACACACACACACACACACACACACACACACACACACACACACACACACACGCACGCACGCACGCACGCACACGTGCACACGCATAAACGCACACACGCACAGACGAGACGCACAGACACTTGCACACACATATACGTTAGTTATTGCAATGCTTTACCTTCTCATATCAGCGTGATGGTCTTAAAGTCAACAATTTCTTTGTTTTAATTCTCGTAGGAAAGCAAAGGCTGCAAAAACAGTTGCTGTTCAGGTATAGAGACACATTGTACACATATGTAACCAATTACGATAAAGTAATAAACGTATACTGTACAGTAACCGTCGCAGGCATTCAAGGTCTTCCTGGAGCTGCTGGAGCTGCTGGCGCTCCTGGCGTTCCTGGTGCTCCCGGCGCTCCCAGTAACCGTGGCGATCGTGGAGATCCTGGTCCAGAAGGACAAAGAGGAGGAAAAGGTATTTAAGTGATTTATTTAATTTAAATAAATAATAGAGATCACAGTATCCTGTACAAGATTTATTTCAAATATTATTAGACTAATATTTAATTAAAAGAGAAACTGTGTACTAAATGTTCTAGACAGTCTATAGCTAGGGTAAGAATAAAACGCTAGTTATAATTATTTATTTAGAAAATCGAATAAAGCACTGCAGTAAAACTTGGTATGTAAAGACAAACAAATCAATTTAATTTTTCTCGTCCCTACTTTACCTAATACATTTGAAATCAATTTTCAAAAGTCAAACAAATGTCTAAAGTAATTGTGTTACTTTAAATTAAACACTTATATGTTCTAAAATTAAATTTCACAATTCAAATTTACAAATACATTTAACCGTGTTCCAAAATTATTTCTACATAAATTGGTATGTACCAATATTAGGTGATAAAGGGGCAACCGGAAAAGTTGGTCCAAAAGGTGTCACTGGCGAGACTGGAGTTAGGGGTCCGACCGGACCGATGGGGCTGCCAGGCGTTTTCCGTTCAAGCGTGTGCTCTAATGACAGAAAGGGTAAGCACATCAGAGTGCATTACGGATAAACAATTAACTACATTCTTGATCAGGCATGATGAGATATAATCAGCAAGTAGACAAGGTAGAGTATTGTGATGGTAACAGCTGGCTCACACTGTTGTTAATAACACCCGGCAGCTCGTCTCTGTTGCCTGCATCATCGTGCAAGGAAATAGCACTCCACTACAAGTCTTCTGCCAATAGTGGAAAGTATTGGATCAAACCATCCAACAGTGATCTACCTTATCAGGTTAATTAAAACTGTATCTACCTATTTAATTTCTTCTATTTACAATGAGATTTGTCTACAACAGGTATTCTGTGATGAAGGGTGGACTCTAATCATGAAAATAGATGGAAATCAACAAACCTTTACCTATAGAAGCGGTCTGTGGTCAAACAAGGAAACATTCCAACCAACAAATTTAGATTTGGATGACAAAGAAGCAAAATTGGCTTCGTACTGGACACTACCATTTACTGAACTTCGTTTGGGAATGAAAGTAGATGGAACGATCAGGTGGATCACCCTCGGCTACAGCGCATCATCTCTCTACAGTATTATTGCTGATGGAAAGTACAGAAGTACGAGTATTGGTGAGAATATGTGGAGAAGTCTACTGCCAACGTCATCTCTGCAGGACAATTGCAATAGGGTGAGCATTACCTAACTAAAAGTTATAACTAAATATATATAAATACTTTGAAACTGTCTTGAGTTGTAACCGAAGGTGTTACTAATGTTCTAGTTTTCTGTTTCGTTTGCTGTACCAGCCTCAGGGGTATGATTAATATTCTTTAATGAAACACTATCCTTTTTTCTATGGTAAACTTGTGCCACCCCGCACGTTAGTTTGTTCTGCTATAACCAGGTTTCTATGCCTATCAATCTCTGTAGTTAGTTGTAAGACAATTTTCTGCAGTAAAAGGTACTACCTGACATCAACACCAAATATAACAACTAAACCGCCACTGTCCAGCTGTTTTAATTAATTGGTAATACACTGAGACTTTTGTGTTTAAATACAGGAAGGATTCAACACAAGAGCCACTCGCCCACGCTACATCTTAAATCATGCTGGAGCTCGTTTGGGATTTCTTGCTAACGGTGAGAACGATTGTTATACACCAGATTCTTTTCTTGGCTTTGGAACACAGTTCGGGAGAAACAGAAACAGTGCTGGAAACTACTATAGACAGTTAAATACTAAAGCAATTGCTTATATCATGGCACGATGAGACACTGCAAATATGTAAATGCACGATAGCATTAAGATGGTTTTCTCCAAGTATGATATCCACCAAATTGTTTTAGTAGGTCAACTAGTCTACGCTATATGCTTGATTACATTACAGCATAAACCAACGTCTTGACAGTGTATAAATATTCATTTAAACACACCTACGTCATGTCACGTCTACAAGATAGACAACCTATGTGCACATGTGGGTAGCAACCCTAATACAAAACCAACACGTGAGACCAACCTAGCCGTCAAATGTGCAAGATCTTAGCTATTAATTGTTACCCCTATAGGCAACTCACTATTCTACGAATCACTTTTTATTCCCAATTAACACCATTCAATGGAGACACAAACATTCTAGCAGTCTTGCAGGTAGGCAAGCTTATAAACAGCTGATCATGACTCACAGACATGCAGAGCATCAATCAGACAAACTAACACACAACTTAGACAGACAGAAAGACGGACAAAGTAACAAAAAACAACAAATTAACAGACGACCAGGTAGGCAGATAAAACGACAGAAAAACACCAATGCATATGAAATGACAAGGTATACAGTCTCTTAGTAAATTTTAGAGATCTGTGCATGTGAAACTTTCTTGCAAAAAATGTGGGCTAGCGACTACCCGACAATGTACACTGTCTGCATGTAATCTGAAAAGAGAATGACGTTAGACAAGAGAAATGATCTGACAGCCACAACCAGACATATTGCAGCAACAATGGACTATAGACAAATTAATTAATTAAGCCTATGCGCTTCAGCACTTAATTTCTGTCATGAATCCGGCCTTTACAATACTACACAACTCTAGATCACGTGCACACAGGTCCTATCATGCAGTCATTTCTGCATCATGTTTTCAATGTTCAAAACAAACGAGCAACAAGAATACCAATGCCTCACGACACTACATAAAGAACGCGTTTTATAAATTACCTTCAGTCTCTTAGCGTCATGCAGTCATTGTACAGCGGCAGAGTTTACCTATACCTATCAGTCGAAAACGTAAGCGCTATCTAAACTCCCGGATAATGTCTACCAACTGTATGGAACCTTTGAGTAAGTAGAATCGTTGATTGAACAGCTTAGTTAGAATAGCTACCGCTGTGAGATTGTCATATCATTATTTACACACGATGATACCGCTGAAAAACGTTTCTTTGAGAGTCAATACCGTACAGATTACGAAACGCTATTGATTTGTGCGGGACTCCAAGGCTAGTTCTGCAGCTGCATGCTCCTCTTCTTTCATCAACCAGTTGACGTCAGCAAAGTATTAGTAAGTTACTTACTAGTTGTACGGTATCCGTAGGCGCCTCGCTTTCGTGAGTAACACGTCCAACGGAGTTTTCAGACCGTCTACTGAAACGCCGAGTCCTAGCTAGACAATACGTATTTGTTGAAACCCTAGCTGTCATGGAAGTAAACATGCAAACTTCCTAGTAGTTTAGATTACGTATATAGGCCTGGTATAGGTAGTCGTCGTTTTGCGATCGTGATCAAGACAATTGAAACGTACAGTCTAGGTATGCACTCAGTTCCGTTGCAACGACAGTGGTATGGTATTTACTGACATAGAAATTGATATCATCAAACATTGACTATCAACAGTGTTGGATGCAGCACAGTGTAGTAAAGGATTGTAGTATGGGACGTGTGAATAGTTGACTGTAGGTGGCATTCAACTCCTGAAGGTGTTTCTTGGTTGTCAAGTACACACAATCCCTAGCTACAATACAAAGGATGGGACGTTTTCTTCGCCGTTTGGCCACTTAAACAAATTGTTCTTAGACTCATCTGTAGTCGGACACGGAAACGATGTTTTAAGGTAGGTCCTATCATGAAACGTGGTCGTGGGGAGGAGAAATTTGAGATTTGTGTATACACACACACACACACACACACACACACACACACACACACACACACACACACACACACACACACACACACACACACACATACCATAAAGCTCGATGGAGAGCCATATATGACCACGCCCATTTCTGTTGTGCGACCCGGATTAGAAGCCTTGCTAGACTCGGCAACAAAATAGCTTTAAATATTGACCACCTGAACCATGCACTAAGAGGGTTGGTCAAGTCAGTTGGCTATAAATTGAAGCTTTTGTAATACACAATTTTGACCTCAAACGGTGCTAAAAACATGAATCGCTGTAAATCCTTCACTTACCATTGTCTGGCTCAGTCTAACTTTATGAGAGTCGTGCAGCCTGATATTGATATGTTCTGTGGTATTCAAAAAAATTGTTAGCTTACGATCACTGCAGTAACGACCTTGGAAATCATGCACGCACGTTTAGACATGCAAACGCTAATCTGAACTCTAGACTATTCTGTTTACTTTTGTTTCAATCTAGCTATAATTTTTGTTATGTAAAGGAAAGAGAACTTAGCTTATGCCACCAGTTTTTAACAGTCATCAGCTTTTTTGTTCACAATCTGCTTTTGTACTAAGTTATGTTAACTTAGCAGTGCACCATTGCTCGGTGTGTGTGTGTGTGTGTGTGTGTGTGTGTGTGTGTGTGTGTGTGTGTGTGTGTGTGTGTGTGTGTGTGTGTGTGTGTGTGTGTGCGTGTGCATGTGCGCACGCGCGTGCGTGTGTATTTGAGATGTAGATTTAAATTTGTTTAAAAACAGACAATTTAGTTCTTATAGTCATTTGCACCTCACAGCAGCAACCAAACCCACTCCTACTCCAATAGTTGTAACAGCCTCAGTTACAAATTCTTTAACTTGATTGGAGTATGCTTTTCCTTTCTTGCAAAATGTAGCAAATTGCTCACAGTTTTCTGGATCAACTTGTAGCCAGACCATTCTCCAGTTTGAAATATCCGCTTAGTTCTGCGGATAACCTCTTCTGGGGAGCAAATTTACCCTTCAGGCTTGTATATAAACTGATAAATGACATTTCGTTTACCTAAGAACTCCATGAATCTGACTGGCATATTCCTGCATTTCCTTTAGATCCACCAACAAAATGGTAAACGCAACCGTCACTGTAAATGACATGATGCCAAAGCGATAACATTCTAAGACCTGCAGTAGAGCTTATGTCATCAACTGCAATGTGGTCCCCATTCTTATGATCCCTGGAAAAATGGTAAACATTGATCAATAACTGCAAAACTAAATTGTCTGTTTAAATAAATTTAAATCTACATCTTAAATACACACATACACACACACACACACACACACACACACACAGACACACACACAGACACACACACAAACACACACGCACGCACGCACACACACACACACACACACAGACGCACTCAACCACTATCAACACGACTACCATGCACTGCCACCACCATGCACCATGCCCCAACCACCACCACCACTATCACACAGTGGCACCAAATGTACTAACACATCCTGTTACACAGCACTATACCCGGACATAAACGAGAAAAATGTTATTGCCAGAGCGTTCGCCTATCAATATGATGTTTTTGTCATTAGTTAAAGATTCCATTTTGAAAGATAGTTTAACTTAATTAAGAGACCCATCACGGATCAATGACTTTGTTGTCAAATTTCTAATCAAGATATCTGTTGCCAAATTTGACGACATGGCAACAGTTTTGACACTCGTAAAGTATAAAGTCACATTGCAAGTCCTGGTCGCCAGAGGCGTAGCCAAACCAAATTTTTGGAGAAGGCATATCAACAACAACAATAATAATAGATAATATTAATATTAACTAACAATTAAAGTCAATATTGACACACAAGTCGCTAATTAATTTCACCTCTAGTTTATGTTATGTGCGCTACATACATGAAGAGTACCGTGCAGGTATCTCACGAACCAAGTATGCAAGTAGTCGGTCTATTAGAAAAGAATGTCAATGCAGCCAATGCATGTGTGATAAGGTAAACTTTCGATTTCGTATAAATAACTTCTACATTATAATTCTCTCCTATAGTACGCTGCTGACGCACTAGAACTGTAGATCGAGAACTGAAACGATTTCACTTCTATTGTTTGCCTTTGTCATATAGAGTACGTATGCAGCAAACTTGTCTAGCGCAATATCATAAGTTGACTGGTCACAAGACATGCATATGTACAAGTCTTTCTCAATTTTCTGACCATATCGATGAGTTCAAGTCACGTTATTACACGAGACGCGCATGGGCTAGGGGTAGAGTACCGCTATGGTCGGCCGAAATGCGCTCATTGTTATCGCTAGCGTGCAACTCAATGCCTTGATGTATTTGCATGCACATGCACATTCAAGAGGTAACGAATGTCGACAATCCCACGCTTTTGATGTTAATTAATTAACTAGCAGCGCACTCTAGTCTAGTCACGCGTGTCGTTTCTTGCGTGTGAAGTAGCTGTACCGTGTTGCCTAGGCTAGCTAGCAGCCGAGAGTTTAGCACTTTAGTGTTTCTTCACCCAATCAGTCTCTACTGTAGTAGCAAGCAGGCTATGGGCAGATCATGATGGGCCACGCCCTAAAATTTGGAGGAGTCTGCAGTCCCTCTGGGCCCCTCCGTAATTACGCAGCTGCCGGCGGTCGCTCAGATGGTCCGGAAAAAACGACCATAATTAATGTTGTATTGGTTATTCTAGACTGCGGTCTCTACGTAAAAGCGACAAACGTCTGTGGTATGACCGTGTCGTCAACTGCCGTGCCTTTGTTAATTAGTATCGACTAGGAAGGAGAGTTACGTAATAGCCACGTCGTCTTTCGTCGCTTCTAAACTATAAAGACGAAAACTAAACCATCAGCAGTCAGTTCTACCGTTCAAGTTTGCTGAGACGTACTCTAGCTATCATCGGTTTCTCTCCCACGACGTACTGTACGGTATTATGCAGAGATTCAGACTCGTTGTGCTCTTGTTGTTGACAGTGACCGTTGTAGCAACATCAGACGCGGAAGAGACGGTAATTACACATACGTTAGTTGTTGCAATGCTTTACCTTCTCGTCTCAGCGTGATAATTTGAGGTCAACAATTTCTTTGTTTCTCTTAGGAAAGCAAAGACTGCAAAAACAGTTGCTGTTCAGGTAGAAACACGTTGTACACATATTTGTAACAAATTACATTGATAAACGCAATAAACGTGTACTGTATACAATAACCGTAGCAGGTGTTCCTGGAGCTGCTGGAGCTGCTGGCACTCCTGGTGCTCCCGGCGCTCCTGGTTATCGTGGCGATCGTGGAAGTCCTGGTCCAGGAGGACAAAGAGGAGAAAAAGGTATTTGCATAATTTATTAATTCTAAATATATGGCAATGGTACCGACTTTAGGGGCAACAGGAAAAGTTGGCCCAAAAGGTGTCCCAGGCGAAACCGGAGTTAAGGGTCCGACCGGACCGAGGGGGCCACAAGGCGTTTTCCGTTTAAACGTGTGCTCTAATGACAGAAAGGGTAAGCACATCAGAATGCATTATAAATGAACAATTAATTATAGTCAGTAAATGTGTTGATCAGGTATGATGAGATATAATCAGCAAGTAAAGGAGGTAGAGTATTGTGACGGTAACAGCTGGGTGATCCAGTTGTTACTGACACCCGGCAGCTCGTCTTTGTTGCCTGCGACATCGTGTAGGGAAATAGCACTCTATTACAAGTCTTCTGCCAAAAATGGAAATCATTGGATTAAACCATCTTACAATAATCTACCGTATCAGGTTTAAACTATCTAGCTATTTTCAATAAAAATTTATTTCTAAAATTTACAATGAGATTTGTCTACAACAGGCATTCTGTGATGCTAATGAAGGTTGGACTCTAATCATGAAAATAGATGGAAATCAACAAACCTTTACTTATAGAAGCAAACTGTGGTCAAACAAAGAAACATTCCAACCAACTAATTTGGATTTGGATGACAAAGAAGCAAAATTTGCTTCGTATTGGACACTACCATTTACTGAACTTCGTTTGGGAATGAAAGTAAATGGAACCATTAGATGGATCACCTTCAGCTACAGCGCGTCATCTCTCTACAGCCTCATTACTGATGAAAAGTACAGAAGCACGAATATTGGTGAGAATAAGTGGAGACCTTTACTGCCAGCGTCATCTCTGCAGCAATTCTGCAATAGGGTGAGCATTTCTATTAATTAGGGTCAGCTATAGCATGTACATCACATTAGAAACATCAAACACATTCAAATCCACACAACACATCCCAATAGTAACAATATAATTCAACGATTTGCTCCATTGACTGCATGATCTGGAATGCATGTTCGCTGTAGTAATTAATGATCCTATAGTATCGTATAACCGTAACACTAACCCTATAACCTTAACTAGAAATAAACAAAAATAGTATAAAAAGATGTTGTCTAAATTAATAGGCGTAAAAACGGGAGAGAACTAGACGGGCGCGCGTGCTCTAAATTGACGCCTTCCCAGCCATGCTGAGACTGTAAGTACATTATGCCTAAAAACGGCCATGTACCAACCGTGACTTAGCCTTGCACATTATAATGCTTGTGTATATTCACAAAGACGTACAAGACTGACAAAATTGACTATGTAACAGCGCAGCACTGTTGCATGAAAAGAAGAGAAAATAAGTGACTATATCTATATTTTGAAACTATCCGAGTTATAACTGGAGGTGCTAGCTGCTTCCTATTAATGTTTTAGTTTTCTGTTTTGCTTTGCTGAGTCACGTGTATAATTAATTAATATCTTTCTTTGGGAAATTTGTGCCACACCCTCGTAAGTCTGTTCTTCTACAACCGAGGTGTTAGAAGACATCAACACGAAATATATGTATAACGAAACTAAGACGCCACCATCCATTTAGATATATTATAGTCAATGCTTTGAGACTTCTGTTTTTGAATACAGGAAGGATTCAACACAGGAGGCACTAACGGTCATAGAAGATCAAGCTACTTAAGTTATGCTAGAGCTCGTTTGGGATTGCTTGCTAGCAATTCAAACAATTGTGATTCACCAGATTCTTTTCTTGGCTTTGGAACAGAGTACAGCCACAAAAGCATCAGAAACAGTGCTGGAAACTACAATGGACGAGTAAATACTAGAGCAATTGCCTATATTATGGCACGATGAGACGCTGCACTACGTAAATGCATGATAGCAATTAAACAACTGGAATTGTACAATTGGTTTTCTGCAAGTATATCCACCAATTGTTGTAGCAGGGCAACTATATATATATAGTCTAGTTACACTATATGCTTGATAACATTACAACATAAACCAACCAATCTTGACTATCTAAACGCGGTTCCTGTACAACATTCATTTACAGACACATCACATCTTAGTTCTACAAGATAGACAAACTACATATGTACATATCTATGTGGGTACAACATGTGAGACCAGCCTGGCGTCAAATTTGCAGGATCTTAATTGTTACTCCTAGGCAACTCACTACTCAAAAAATCACCTTTATTGTCAATAAATGAACACCATTCAATTTAGACCTTAGACAAACACTACGGCTTAACAGTCAGGTAGGCAAGCAGAGCATCAATCAGACAGACTAACAGACAAACAAACAAACAAACAGACGGACAAAGTAACAAAAAACAAACAAACACACGATCATGCAAGCAGATGAAACGACAGATAAACACCAATGCATATAAAAGCTATGAAAATTGAGGTATACCGATCTCTTAGTAAATTTGCAAATGTGCATGTGACACCTTCTTGGAAAAATGTGCGATAGACTAACAGACAATGCATGATGTGTGTATGTAATCTGACAAGAGAATGATGTTAGGCAACAGAATGATCTGACAGTCACAATTGATCAATTTACAGCAACAAATAGCTTTATCCAAATCAAGCTTATGCGCCTCCGTACCCTAATTATGAAACAAGCCTTTGCAATACAACTCTACATAACGTGCACACAGCTCATGATCGTGATCAGTCGTTTCTGCATCATGTTTCAATGTTCAAAAAAGCAACAAGAATCAATGAATGAATAATTTGTTTCTGTCGCACCTAAGTAAAAAGTACAGTTCCCTCTTGGGGCAAACATAAACACAACTAAGACATCAGACAGCTAACAGACTACAAAATACACCAGCTACAGACAACAGGATACCAGGTGCCTCACGACATTACGTAAAGAACGCATTTTCTAACTTACCTTCAGTCTCTTAGCCTCATGCAGTCATTGTACAGCGGCAGAGTTTACATATTTTCAGTCGAACAACGTTAGCGCTATATAAACTCTCGGATAAGATACCAACGGTATGGAACCTTTGAGTACGTAGAATCGTAGATTGAACAGTTTAGTTAGAATAGCTACCGTTGTGAGATTGCTATATCGTTATTCACACACAATGGTACCGCTGAAAAACGTTGTTCTAAGGGTCAATACCGTACAGTTTACGTTACATGTACTGTTTTGTGCGGGACTCCAAGGCTAGTTCAGAGTTGTTGCATGACAATCCTGGTTTTTGATCAAACAGTTGACGTCAGCAAAGACGGTGAATGTATTAGTACTAAATTATTGAGCGCTGCTCGGTCGTACGTAATTTAGCAGAGTAATTCTCATTTCACCTTTGATATCAACCATAAAAGTTTGATACTGTATTACACATAATTGTACGTCAACGTTTGCTTACTTTCATCACGATAGATAAGAATACGGGACTCGTGATAAGCAAATAGTCGCCAGTAATAACTTTACAAAAAAAATTGCTATTAAATATTGACCACCTGAGTCATGCACTAAGGGTTGGTCAAGTCAGCTGACTATAAATTGAAGCTTTCGTAAGTACACAATTTGACCTCAAACGGTGCTACATGCATGAATCACTGTAAATTATCCATCATCGCCTGACTCAAACTTGCACTATGAGAGTTGTGCAGCCTGATATTGGTACGTTCTGTGGCATTTACGCATATTCAGACATGCAAACGTTAATCTGGACAAAGACCTTATCTGTTGACTTTTGTTTCAATCTAGTTATACTTTTTGTTAAAAAAAGAGAGAAAACTTAGCTTATGTACTTTAATGAAACTTACTCATCCAGCTTATCTACTCGTGTTGTAAAAACCCCACATGTTATAAAACAGTCATAAGCGTTTTTGTTCACAATCTGCTTTTGTACTAAGTTATGTTAACAGTGCACCATTGCTCGGGGTGTGTGTGCGTGCGTGTGTGTGTGTGTGTGTGTGTGTGTGTGTGTGTGTGTGTGTGTGTGTGTGTGTGTGTGTGTGTGTGTGTGTGTGTGTGTGTGTGTGTGTGTGTAGGGAACTTGGTCAGCCGCCTCCAAGTGGTCTTCCCATGCATGCGCAGTAATGTACACGTACGAGTGAGCATGGCAAAGAGCAAGAGCTGAGTGAATGAAAAAGGCGACATCTCCAATTACCAAACATTTTCTCCAATCCCAACATTCAGAAGTGGGTGAGTGGGGTAAAGACCCGAAAGTGTCTGACACTAGATATAAAGTTTTAAGTCTAAACTACAGGCTAGACCACGTACTGATTCACCTCTGTGGCTCTACACACTGAGCTGAGTGTTAATTAACATTCATGTGCTGAGTTGTTCGTGCAGATCGACTGTTTCCTAGAGCAACATCTACTCTATAGTTGTAGACAGTTAGTCCTGTTTTTGCTCGCTACTAGAACCTGTCACGATGCAAAGCTATTCTATTCGGGAAAGTGAGGTTGAAAAGCGCTTTTTAACATTTTCGGAAAAATCAGTGTTGTAAACATGTGTCAGACATTGTTTGAATTGAAGCGGTGGAAGGTGATCACCACCAATCTGATCATTGTTCGAATCAAAGAAAACGTTCGGTGATATTGGAGATAATCTCTAAATGAGTGTATGTGTGGAGCAACTTAACTAATAAATCAGTGAGTGAGTGAGTGCGTCTGATCACTACACGCAATTAAACAGTAGATAATTATAACCATCTTATAGTAGGTTAATCCATCTAGCACAAGTAGATAGACTAACCTACTATGAGATGGTTAATTAATAAGAGATTTTCATATTATATTATACACCTATGCCATCAGTGCAGCATAGTTTGAATGCATGACCTTATCTACTACTTCGCAAGCAACCCCAGATAAAGCTGCAGTCAACTCAATACCTTGTCTTGCCAGGTCTAACACTAAACAATACGGAACAATGAGTACATATATTAATTGTTCACATTCAAGTCCTAACTGGTCGAATGAACCACCAACTCTAACCGATTAGAAACAGATTAATTCTTTTAATGATCGTACTCATCAATCATCATCATTCTTTTTGTCACTGCTTGCACTTGAGCCGAGTGCATATGCAATTGCACCACCCACAGCAGCAACCAAACCCACTCCTGCTCCAATAGCCCCAGTTGCAATTTCTTTGACTTGATTGGAGTTTGCTTTTCCTTTCTTGCAAAATGTAGCAAAATGCTCACAGTTGTTCTTCAACAACTCGTAGCCAGGCCATTTTCCAGTTTGAAATATCTGCTCAGCTCTGCGGATAACCTCTTCTAGAGAGTAACATTTACCCTTTTCGTATATAAACTGATAAAGGACATTTCGTTCACTGAAGAACTCCATGAGTTCGGACTTGCATATTCTTGCGCTTCCTTTATCTCCACCAACAAAATGTAAACGCAACCGTCATTGTAAATGCCATGATGCCAAAGTGATAATCCAAGACCTGCAGTAGAGCTTATGCCATCAACTGCAATGTGGTCCCCATTCTTAAGATCCCTGGAAAAATTAGCGCTATCGGTAAACATTGACCAATGACTATAAGAACTAAATTGCACATTTAATTAAATGAATTTAAATCTATATCTCAAATACACACACACACAGACACAGACACAGACAGACACAGACACACACACACACACACACACACACACACACACACACACACACACACACAAACACACACACACACACACACACACACACACACAAACACACACACACACACACACACACACACACACACACACACACACACACACACAGACACAGACACAGGCACAGACACAGACACAGACACAGACACAGACACAGACACACACAGACACAGACACAGACACAGACACACACAGACACAGACACACACACACACACACACACACACACACACACACACACACACACACACACACACACACACACACAGACACTCACAGACAGACAGACAGACAGACAGACAGACAGACAGACAGACAGACAGACAGACAGACAGACACACACACACACACACACACACACACACACACACACACACACACACACACAGCACAGAAAGCACAGAAAGCACAGTTGACTCCACAAACAGTTTGTACTCTACATTAAACATAAAAGCACTTCATACAGCACAAGCAGTGCTCTACTAAATAATCTAAATCAAGGCTGCTGCCAGTGTGTGTGTGTGTGTGTGTGTGTGTGTGTGTGTGTGTGTGTGTGTGTGTGTGTGTGTGTGTGTGTGTGTGTGTGTGTGTGTATGTGTGTGTGTGTGTGTGTGTGGTGTGTGTGTGTGTGTGTGTGTGTGTGTGTGTGTGTGTGTGTGTGTGTGTGTGTGTGTGTGTGTGTGTGTGTGTGTGTGTGTGTGTGTGTGTGTGTGTGTGTGTGTGTGTGTGTGTGTGTGTGTGTGTGTGTGTGTGTGTGTGTGTGTGTGTGTGTGTGTGTGTGTGTGTGTGTGTGTAACACTGAAAGCTTTATCCGCACGTGCGATCACGAGCGCACATGCAAGAAGGCGGAGCGAGTCGTACGTCACGTGACCGGCTGGCGTCACTGGACAGGAGGGTCTCGGATCTAATACGGGACACTGGTAACTTTATGAATGAATGAATGATATATCTCTGTCGCACCTAAAAAGTTACAGTTCCCTCTTGGTGCAAACATAAAAACAACTAAGACATAAGACGTACAGCCAACAGACTCAAAATACACCAGCTACAACATACGTATACAGCACAAAATTAAAGACTGATTATTTATTTCTGTTAGATTCAAACTAATCGGTTTAATTTTTGTACCACCACAAGCTCTCTTTCGAGGAAGGGTCTGATTCTGCAGTATGGGGCAAAACCATCTAGTAGAGTTCTCGCCAAATCCGGGACTCTACTATAGCTTTTCACGCCTCGGGTAATTTAGCCACGTAGGACGCCCTAAAACAGGGGCGCGTTTCTTTATTCTTATCTGTCTCTGGAAGAGTCTTCCCCTCTGCCGGAAGAGTTGTCTGGAAGAGTAGGCGATGTCACATGACCGACTGCACTACTGGACCATAGCGTTTTTCTCCACGGGTAATTATACAGCAGATAAGTAATCGGGTCCCTTGTGTGTGTGTGTGTGTGTGTGTGTGTGTGTGTGTGTGTGTGTGTGTGTGTGTGTGTGCGTGCGTGCGTGTGTGTGGTGTGTGTGCGTGTGTGTGTGTGTGTGTGTGTGTGTGTGTGTGTGTGTGTGTGTGTGTGTGTGTGTGTGTGTGTGTGTGTGTGTGTGTGTGTGTGTGTGTGTGTGTGTGTGTGTGTGTGTGTGTGTGTGTGTGTGTGTGTGTGTGTGTGTGTGTGTGTGTGTGTGTGTGTGTGTGTGTGTGTGTGTGTGTTAAACAGCTGTAATGATCGAAACTGTTGCACGGTGACTGTCACCTTATGGTTCACCACAAACATTTACAACAAATTGCCTCTTCATGAACACAAATTGACTGTATAGCAAAGCCAGCTGACAACACGTTACAATTTTAAGCCATTTAGTCATCATAACACGCGATCATCAAAATCTAAAGAGTCCAGACATCAAAGTCTAGAGAGTCCATATATCAACCTCATACATTTCAGTTCTTCTTTTTCGCATGTCCATCAGAATTTGGATGTAAATCACTGCCAGATGCAACCCTAAAGCCAAGACTGGCTGAAGCTCCCAGTAAACCTACCGACATTCCTAGTGATCCAGCAAACTTATAACCATCCACACCTGCTACAATAATGCGCTGAACTTCGTCCCACACTTGAATTGAATATTTCTCCCCAGTCTTACAGAACGTAGCAAAGTGCTCACAGTTATCCCAAATAAGTGAGTCTGCTGGCCATTTCTTTGTCTTGAATATCTGCCTCGCTCTAGCAATCACCTCTTTCGGTGAGAAGCATCCGTTCTTCGGATATTGTAAAACGAAAGTTAGTAGATTCCCTGCAATGAATTTCACTAGATAATCTAGAGATATTGTAGCCTGGGATTTGCCGTCCTCGGTGACATGATAGACTTTGCCATCGCTGTAAATTTCGTGGTGCCAAATCCTCGAATCCTTACTTCCAACTGCCAAATGGTCTCCATCACGGAGATTACTGAAGGAACGTACAGCGTGTATAGGACGAAGTAGAGATCAACTATAGACCCACCTTGGATCGCCAAACTTCACGCATTTCACTTCAGGCAAAGCAGTCAAAGAAGTTTCTGGATAACTGCTGTCGAGAGACATGAAGATCAGATAAGAAGCAACTATCTATCTATCTATCTATCTATCTATGTATATATATATATATATATATATATATATATATATATATATATATATACATATATGGGACTTCTTTAACAGGATCGAACAACGCTTGTTTGCACTCTGAAGTCTCGGAGTGTGACCGCCTTATTGACACTTGGCTTTTATCCTTTCTGTGTTATTAATTAACCCGAGGCGGAGCCTTTGGTTACATCAGTAATTGAAGCTGTTTTTACACCGTCGCGTCTACAGCTATGAGCCTTCAAAGTCCTGAACACCAAGTCCTGTCTCCGGCCGGAAGGGTCTGGCTACGCGAGACTAGTCCAGCCGGTTGTTCCCAGTTTATAGCAAGAGAAAGACCGCTGGACACTCGAGTCATTAAAACGTGCACCGAACTCATCCACTATCGTGTTTCCACATTTAGACGCTGCTGCGTTTACTTCCTCTAGTTCGCGTAAGAGTGCTGCGTTTATTCGAAGCGGCGTTTGTTCGGAGACAGCGTTTAGCGCTCTTATACAGAATCTGCCGTACACGTTTTACTCGACGGCTTTCTTCTACTTTCAGGCTTGCTAGTAGCTAAACGTAAAAAAAGATAAGCGTAAATGAAACATAAGCAAAAGAACGTGACATTAAATGTCAGCCAATGCACACGGTCGCATATGAAAATCCAGCCCTACGTGTTGTACCATCGTCACTTACGTTAAGCATATTAATAAATAAAAAATTGATCATTGCATGCACAGGCAAATCGAGCTTTAGCACGTGTGGCTTCCTCTGTAAATTAGCCGTCCCGCGTCTTTAATGCAAGCTTCCTCTGAACCTCGAGGACACAAGTCATAAGTTCCCGGAGGAACCCAAGCACTGTCGTAGTCTATAGACCAGTCGTACCGTCTGGAGTGGCCAGAGTAATCAATAGTGACAAAGTTTCCCATATCAACATCAAACTCTATTATGGTGGGACGGCCTTCCCCTGGATAATTGCGAACGTTTTTGTGTGCCTCTCGCTTGGCCTTGTCATGGTCTGCCGTAACGTAGACCCCGGGCCCTAGCATCAGCCCCGGCCTTGTTGATCGTAGGATACCGGTTTGTCGAATACTCTCTGCCCGCACTGCTGTGGTACCGTGGTAGACTCTCTGCCTGCGCCTTGCATAGTTGGAATATACCGGAGTGGTAACTGCAAAACCACTTTCGAGATCTTATCAATCAAAACACAGATTAGAGTGACTGAGTCAGATTGTATATGTAGTTACAGTTACTATCAGAATTCGCCTATATAGACTTACCTAGAGAAGAACGATGGTCACTGCAAAGGCAACAACAACAACCATAATAGCAAGCAGCGACGAGAGTGTTGGTGAGACAGTCAAGACACCGAGACGTGGAGCCGTCACAACTAGGACACGACAGACTAGGACATGACCACCTAGGACATGATATCTTTATATGTTCTTCAATGCACCATCTAACACAGCCCACAACAGGTAGGCATCCCTTCAAGTCAAAACATAGAATTTTACAGTGTGCACGAGCTCGTCAACAAACTTTTCGTTACCCAGAGAAAAAATGAGAAGAACTCGAAAGACAGGAGTGCTCGAGCAGAGACATGGAAATGATCCTCGGGCCACTCAGGGTTCCAACGATGTGTAGTGTATCCGAAGCTGGTCAGCCAACATATTGAAAGCACTGGAGACACAACAATCGATACACACCGGTTGAACACGAGTGCGGCGTCTTCAGACGCAGCTATGCCCACCAGGAGAGTACCAGCAGCAATAAATGTGGTTACAAGTGACAAAATTAGAGGAAACAAACAGGCCACGCTTTCTTTGTCAAATATACAGTCGCCTAAGCGATACCCGTCGTTCACAAGGCACACAAAGCTGACAAAACCAAAGAGCTAGAAAGAGAAAGTCTACCTTAGCGTAACTGTTGATACGGAACAAGGTAAGACAAATCTCCACCCTCCAGGGCGATAAGCCTTGCCTTGCTTATCAACTGCATGACACTCACGCAGACGTGAACGTCTAACTGTAGAGGGTGCCCTTAGGCGCGGGACGTTGGATAGAAAGTTTGCTAAACGCTTTAGCGCTGACGGTAACGTCCGCCCAGGTGAGTGTCATGTACCGTAATAAATCAGCATTACCATTCCAAACAAGATGAAAGCAGTTTCCACGCTAACGAAGATGTCATCATCTGAGTCGACGGTCTGCCTAATAGACAATGCAACGATGGCCGCCTGCATTAAGAATATACGTGTGAACATTTCGACATTGCATTTCCTTGATTAATTAACATGTTTGTTCATAAAGAAAGCATAACATGCGCAAGTTGAGTGGGCGGTGCCAATATAGAAAAACACGTGTCATGTGCAGGGCCATTGCAATCTGGGTTAACTAAGGCCGGTTCACATACCCTACGCTGGACCAACGTAACAGAACGTTACCTAACGTTGCGAGCGTCGTCGTGAAGCAGGTGACGTTACTAGGATGCGCTACGCTACGGTACGTATATACAAACGTTACGTTGCAATAGGATGATGTCGACCATGTTCTACTTCGACGTAACGAAGCGGAACGTTGAACCGATAGGGTGTGAGCAATTAACTCAGCACCCGACTTCTTTAACTAATCGTACACACTAACCCAAACACAAGAGAGTCACGTGACCAAAGGTCGGGGTACACGCAAAACTAGACAAATAGAACGACGTTGAAGGAACGGATTCTGTGAATAGGATTCATGTATATACGTTACGTTACGTTACGCTGGTTAACATTCCAGTACGTTACATTGCGACACGTTAATTAAGTCAATGAGATCTGTGAACCGGCCCTTAGTTGATCATGAAAATAATAAGACGTACGAGACGAGAACGAGACGATTCATTGCATGACGTCTACACTTTACTATTCCGTCGGACTGCATGCAAGTCTCACTGCTGCCCTGAAGACTCAAGGCAATTTTCGTTGTCAACTAGATGCCTTAATTGCCAACATTCAAATTTAAATAAAGAGCGTTCAACTTTCTCTAGTCCAGTAGTACACTTCATATGTTCCGCTGGTTTGCTACCTGTCTCTCTACCGTACACCCCTCTTCTGCCCGTCCACCCCTTCTGCCCGTCCACTCCCTTCCGACCGTCCACTCTCTCTTCTGCCCGTCCACCCCTCTTATGCCCGTCCACCTCCTCTTCTGCTCGTTCACCCCCTTCTCCCCGTCCACCCTTCTGCCCGTGCACCCCTTTTCTGCCCGTCCATCCCCTCTTCTGCCCGTCCACTCTCTCTTCTGCCTGTGTACCCCTGTCTTCTGCCCGTCACCCCTCTTTTGCCCGTCCACCCCCTCTTCTCTTCGCTCGTAGTTCTTCCGTGTTCCCCAGAAGGCATACGCACAAAGCCACGCACCTATAGATAAATTGTTACACTTACCAGTAAAATCGCGCAGAACAACTTCAACACCAGAGTTGTCGCAATTTTATGAGGCGTCGTTAAAGAGCAAATTCCTTCTAACTGAGGGCACAGCGCAAAGCAGCTGCCAATTTCCAAAATGCACAGTAAACCGAGAAGGTACATGTCTACAATACAGCACTTGTCCGTGTCCTCTTTGTCCGATATGCACATGGCACATGACCCAAACACAAAAGAGAGGAACGAAAGAGCGAAAACTGTGGCGCTTATTCCCAAGCTGTACTTGAAGGCCGTATTGTCCAAGTCGGCACAGTCGTCGTCGTTACCTTTCTCTTGATGTAGATAAGCTATGCACACGATCGAAAACACCTGCAGAAAACAAGACTAGACCACATCCATGGCGTAAACTACATGCACGAACACAATTTCGCTTAGGTACTCTTAGTGTTCCTCTATTGAACAAGACTGGCTCTAGTACTAGCTCGTTTACACGAGCACTGTTATTTAGTAAGCGGGCCAGCCCTTGCTGGCTAGTGCGTGTAAACTCCGGCTGCTTCTGTCCATAATTTGCATGCAAGCGTGAGCTAACGCAAGCTAACGCGAGCTATGCCGATCTCAAGTAAATAGCGCACGCCAACAGCACGCCCAAGAAGAAAAAAGAGAGGGTCGTCGTAACCGTAAGCTGGCATGCTAGGCTGGTACGGGCTCGCGCGGTTCGGCTCGTTAAGCAATGCAAAGAAAAGATTTTGTGACAACACAGTAATACATTGCGATAAGCAGCACGCGTCCTATCTGCATAGCATTAATAAAGCAATTGTCCTCGTTTGTGAAAGTGACTAGTATTTTTAGTTGGGCTAACCGCTTCATTTCCAAGAGTAAATAGTATATTGTTCCACTGATACCAAGTTTTGCCGATACTGCTGCATAGGCGTAGAAAGCATGGGGTCGAAAAAGCTCCACTATTTTGGCTAAGCTTGATTTTGGCCAAGATGTATTCAACTCTAGCCGTGTACCTGTCAAGTGACCTGCTAATAAATTTATATTTGTAAGGATGACAGAATGATAACATTGACATGACATACTGAACTACACTATAGTGTTAATGTTGGTTTTACGTTTTTTTGCTATGTAGCATACATGTATATATAAATAATTAATAACACATTTAGCCTTGTTTTCTGATCCACCCTCCTAGGCAAATGTGTTCCCCTCAACTAAATCTTAGCTCCTACGCCTCTGTACCGACACTGATACCTCGGTTTCCAGGAATCGGCCTATAGCGATACCGATACAGATACAGATACCGATACCAATACTGACATTCAATTCTTTGTTGTGGTATTATAACGGTTAAATCAGAAAAAGCATTTATTCTTCAAAACCGATGCTACTGTCCAAGTCCGGTATCGCCGCCAATACCGATACCGATACCGATACCGATACCAGTATCGGTGGAACACTGGTAAATAGTCTACAACAAGA